>NC_090813.1:88060263-88361652 GCF_000390325.3 Nicotiana tomentosiformis
TCATGATAATTCCTCTAGAGAGTAATTGCCTAACGGTTTTATGTCTTCGTCGTATATGACGAGATTTACCGTTATACATAACGCTCCCAGCCCTTCCAATTGCCGCTTGACTATCACAATGTATGCATATTGGTGCCAACGGTTTGGGCCAAAATGGAATGTCTTCCAAGAAATTCCGGAGCCATTCAGCTTCTTCACCGGCTTTATCTAAGGCTATGAATTCAGCCTCCATTGTAGAGCGGGCAATACATGTTTGTTTGGACGACTTCCAAGATACCGCTCCTCCACCAATAGTGAATACATATCCACTCGTGGACTTAGAATCAGTTGAACCGATGATCCAATTTGTATCACAGTATCCCTCAATCACCGCAGGGAAATTACTGTAGTGCAATTCAAAGTTCTGGGTATGTTCTAAATATCCCAAAACTCGTTTCATTGCCATCCAATGAGATTGGCCTGGATTGCTCGTATATCGACTCAGTTTACTTATAGCACAAGCTATATCTGGTCGTGTACAATTCATGATATACATTAAGCATCCCAACACACGAGCATAATCCAATTGTGATATGCTTTGGCCTTTGTTCTTTGCTAATGCAAGATTCACGTCAATTGGAGTCTTTGCAACTTTAAAGCCCAAGTGCTTGAATTTTTCAAGTACTGTCTTAATATAATGAGATTGTGACAATGCCAGACCTTGAGGAGTCTTATGGATCTTAATTCCCAGAATTAAATCAGCAACTCCCAAGTCTTTCATATCAAACTTGCTATTGAGCATACGCTTAGTAGCATTTATGTTGGCAATGTCATTACTCATTATCAGCATATCATCCACATATAGGCAAACAATGACTATGTGATTTGGAACATTTTTAATGTACACACATTTATCACATTCATTTATCTTAAAACCATTTGACAACATTGTTTGGTCAAATTTCGCATGCCATTGTTTGGGTGCTTGTTTTAGTCCGTAAAGAGACTTAACAAGTCTACATACCTTCTTTTCTTTACCTGGAACCACAAACCCTTCAGGTTGTTCCATGTAAATTTCTTCCTCCAACTCTCCATTTAAGAAGGCAGTCTTAACATCCATTTGATGAATTTCAAGACCATACACTGCAGCTAATGCTACTAACATCCGTATGGACGTAATTCTTGTAACTGGAGAGTATGTATCAAAGTAGTCTAGACCTTCTCGTTGTCTATACCCTTTGACTACGAGCCTTGCCTTGAATTTATCAATAGTGCCATCATCTTTGATTTTTCTCTTAAAAATCCATTTAGAACCCAAAGGTTTATTTCCAGGAGGAAGATCAACCAATTCCCATGTATGGTTGTTCAATATGGATTCTATTTCACTATTGACTGCCTCTTTCCAAAACAATGATTCCGAAGAAGTCATAGCTTCTTTAAATGTTTGAGGCTCATTCTCCAATAAGAAAGTCACAAAATCCGGTCCAAATGAAGTAGACGTTCTTTGACGTTTACTACGTCTTGGATCCTCCTGGTTACATGTACTTTCTTTTGTTTCTTCTCGAGGTCATTTAGATCCTTCACCAAACGACTCACATTCCTTTTTATATGGATATATATTTTCAAAGAACTCAGCATTATCTGATTCTATAACCGTATTATTATGAATGTCGGGATTTTCTGATTTATGAACCAGAAATCGATATGCTTTACTATTTGTCGCATATCCTATGAAAACATAATCAACGGTTTTCGGTCCTATCTTTACCCTTTTGGGTTTAGGAACTTGCACTTTTGCCAAACACCCCCACACTTTAAAGTAATTCAAGTTGGGCTTCCTTCCTTTCCATTTTTTATATGGAATGGATTGTGTTTTGCTATGGGGCACTCGATTTAATATTCGATTAGCCGTAAGAATGGCTTCCCCCACAAGTTCTGTGGCAAACCAGAACTTATTAACAACGCATTCATCATCTCCTTTAATGTGCGATTCTTTCTTTCCGCAATCCCATTAGATTGGGGCGTGTAAAGGGCTGTTGTTTGATGAATAATTCCATATTCTAAACATATTTCTTCAAAAGGAGATTCATATTCACCACCCCTATCACTTCTTATCATTTTTACTTTCTTGTTAAGTTGCGTTTCAACTTCATTTTTGTATTGCCTGAATGCGTCTATTGTTTCATCTTTACTATTCAGTAAGTAAACATAGCAATATCGAGTACCATCGTCAATAAAAGTTATGAAATACTTCTTTCCACCACGAGATGGTATTGACTTCATGTCACAAATATCTGTGTGAATTAAGTCTAAAGGATTTGAATTCCTTTCAACTGACTTATAAGGATGTTTAACATACTTAGATTCCACACATGTTTGACATTTTGATTTTTCGCATTCAAACTTGGGCAGTACTTCCAAGTTAATTATTTTCCGCAAGGTTTTATAATTGACATGACCCAAACGTACATGCCATAAATCATTTGACTCAAGTAAGTAAGAAGAAGCTGAAATATTATTATTATTTTCCACAACCATTACATTTAGGTTGAAAAGGCCCTCGGTGAGGTAACCTTTTCCTACAAATATTTCATTCTTACTAATTACAACCTTGTTTGACACAAAAACGCACTTAAAATCGTGCTTAACAAGAAGTCCAGTAGAGACTAAATTCTTTCTCATTTCGGGAACATGAAGGACATTGTTCAAAGTCATGATCTTGCCAGAAGTCATTTTCAGAAATATCTTTCCATATCCTTCAACTTTCGCTGTTGAAGCATTTCCCATATAAACTGTCTCTCCTGGTTCAGCAAGAGTATAAGTAGCAAAAGCTTCTCTAACTGCACAAACATGGTGAGTGGCTCCTGAATCAAACCACCACAGTTTAGGATTTCCCACCAAGTTACATTCAGAAAGCATGGCACACAAGTTATCAACATCATCATGGTTTACTACCATGTTTGCTTGACCCCTTTTCTTGTCTTTCTTCGGAGCATGACACTCCGTAGATTTGTGTCCGGTTTTCCCACAGTTGTAGCAGTTTCCACTGAACCGCTTCTTGCTTGGGTTGTATTTCGGACCAGAAGCCTTCTTCCTCTTTTTGTTAGCTTCAACAATATTTGCTCCCATTATTGTTGAATTTCCACGGCCTCTCCTTTCAGCAGCTTTATTGTCCTCTTCGATTCTCAACCGAACAATGAGATCTTCAAGGGACATTTCCTTTCGTTTGTGTTTCAAATAATTTTTGAAGTCCTTCCACAACGGAGGCAACTTCTCAATCATTGCTGCTACTTGGAATGCTTCGTTGATGACAAGACCTTCAGCAAGTAGATCATGAATAATCACTTGTAATTCCTGGACTTGGGTAATAACAGATTTGCTATCTACCATTTTGTGGTCCAAAAATTTTGCGGCAACGAATTTCTTCATCCCGGCATCTTCAGTTTTATATTTCTTTTCAAGCGCATTCCACAATTCTTTTGAGGTCTCCACGCTACTGTATACATTACACAGATTATCATCCAGTCCGCTAAGAATATAATTCTTGCATAAAAAATCAGAATGATTCCACGCTTCAATCACGAGAAAGCGTTCATTCTCTGGAGTTTTATCTGGCAGATCAGGAACATCTTCCTTGATGAACTTCTGTAGACATAACGTAGTTAAATAGAAGAACATCTTCTGCTGCCAGCGCTTGAAATCAATCCCGAAAAATTTTCTGGGTTTTTCTGCCGGTGCCAACGCCGGTGTTCGGCTTGTCGATGTGTTGGCAGTTACCATCGGAACAGCTTGGTTTTCGCTTTCAGTCATCATTTTTTCTGTAAAAGAATGACACAAACAAACGTTTAATACACGTTTTTAAACTGGAGTAAAAATCACGTAGATTTTAATATCCAACAAAACGCCACGAAGGCTTAACTCTCCAAAACGGGAGTACTCAAACCACAAAGGTTTTAGTTTGCAGAATAATAAGAATAACACAAATACAGAAATAAATATTAAATTCCTTAAGATTGTTATTCCCGCCAATATTGCTGTATTTGTAAATAATAATTCTGCAAAATATAAGTTAACGTAATGAAACAATAATAAATTCGAGCCCACTGAATTCACAGTGTTTCCTTAAGGAATTTAATCCCCTCCTAGTACCCAAGGTAATGGATTATTTCCTCCCAGGATAGAACGAATAACACACTGGTGTAGCGGTACTTCAAACCCCAGTGTTTCAGCGAACACAAAGTTCGGTAGCAAATCACACTTACAGTTGCTTTGTTTGAAGTTAAAAACAATGCAGAACGAAGGAGTATAAACTCAGAAAATCGTATGGAAATGCTGAGAGGAAGGAGTGCAATGTATAGCCAATTTGTTGAGCGAATTGTGCGTTGTGTGTTGAGTGTTGAGTGTCTTTCTTCAACATCTGCTGCACATATATATAGCAGCCAGTGTTGAAGAAGACCAAACGTCCACCCTCTATGGTGGAGCAAGCATTAGCTTGTTTGTGGAGCAAGCACTTCATGTTTGTGGAGCAAGCACTTCATGGTGGGAAGAGCATTAGGCGGCTGCCAAATGGTCAATACACGGATTGAAAAATATCCGTTACAAATACGGATCATCTTACATTAATATTTACTATTAACAAATAAATTTGGTCCAAAAAATTAATCAATCAATCGATCATTTGACCAAATCCAAATCCAAATCCAAAGCCAAAGCGGAAGCCGAAGCCGAAGCCGTAGCCGAAGCCGAGCCGAGCAAGCGACGACGACGACGGCGTGAGGCTTGCTTTCTTCTTAACTCTTTAAGAGCTACAAGAAGAGCAATTATATATATACCCACCAAAAATGTCTTCCTCTTCCAATATGGGACAATGTCTCATTGTCAAGAGGGAAAACTTAAAATTTTACTCAAAATTTCATTTTCCCTCCATTTCCCATTCACCCTCATTTTAAGAATATTTCATCTTAAAAACAAAACCTCAACACAGCGAACTACGTACTCAAATTTATAACAGAAGCAGGTGGCGAAGTTTTACTCAAGCCAAGGTATATTGAGAACATAGAGGAACTACTTTTGCTGAAATGTACTGGCAAGTCTTCCTTAATTGCATATTCTAACTCTATGAGTAGAGTGTGGGATCCTGGACAACCATGGTGTGTGAATTCCTACTTGTCCAATGAGTTCTCTGTTGTATATAACTACATTGCATTCAGAGGTCCTTTAATTGTAGGGGAAGAATATAGTCCAATCTTAGATGAGTATTTTGATGTAAAACATGACATTTTGGTGGCAGGTTTCAAACACATACCAGTTTGGGAACACAATTTTAGTAATGTTCTTGACGATGTTCTAGTCAAATGAAGCTCTCGAGGTTAACGTGGTTGTGGATAAATTAGATGAAGTGGAGTTGCCTGTTCTGTTTAGTCATTTCTGCTCTGTTTGTAGTACGGTTGTGAAAAATATAGCGAGAGGTGAAAAGGGTCAGCTGACCGTGATGCCACAAGATAGCGTTGGGACGAAAAGAAAACCAACCTTGAGCTATAGAGGAGCAATCTCGCCTACTGCCATGTCAACAGAAATAAACTTTGGCTTGATCTCATGGAAGACTATCTCAGATGTCAAACTGACCAGCATGTTGCAAGATGGCACAAACCTCATCGAGGAGGGCCATAACGATGAGAATGGAGATGAGCCTTTTGAGTTTAGGAGAGATGACGAGCAAGTTATTATTGGGGTAGATAGAGTTGAGATGACAAGAAAAGTAAAATTAGACATTCCCATATTACTGATTCGTCTATTTTTGTTGAGTTGCCCAGTCAAACTGTAGTAAACAATATGAGCTTTCCTCTACTGTCAAGGAAACCAATGTATCCAAAGTTGTGGAATACACCAGGAGAGTTGCTTTTTGAGCCAGTAGCTGTTGTATAACTAAGTTGGTCGGACTATTTTATAATAGAATTACCAATTTTCAGTTGGCATCATTTGGATACCACAATAATTGAACAATTTAAAACATCCCAGCAAGCCATGAGGACCAAATTCAGTGCGTGATTATGGCCGGTTTTGTTCACTTGCTACAAAATGTGGAGTTAGATATTTAAAAAAGGCTTCATTGGCAATCTCCAAGGCTACATCTTGTAGTACTAGTGAGCAGACCAAATACCTTAGTAGCGGTGGAGGCTTTACATATGAATACTCACGAACATGGTTGGGGACAAGTAACTTTGTCGAGACTTTTGGAGATGTGATTATTACATTTTCCTATGTAGACTGTTCCACAACGTTACTTCAAGCTCCATCAGTGAACATCGCCACTATGATATCATTGTCCTTGAACCTTGAGGATAAGTTCTTTTTTAGGGAGGGAGTATTGTTATGAAACAATACCAACCCAATAAGCTGAATACCACCAAGTATGTCACAGTAATAGATGTTGAGCTGAGAAGAAACAATTGGACTAGGCCTTCACAAAGGTTAATTTGGGATCCAGGCTGAGGGCACTTGGTATTGTCGTTAAATAACACATGGTATCATATTTAGAGGCTATCGTGAATTACGTGCAAAGACATTTCTGATATTTTCTCATCCTCAATTCTGTATCAGTCTTTCTCATCCCGTTTCTTCTTAATTCTGTTGAAATCTTCCCAACTTTAGTTAGTGTTTGCTTTGTAATTCCCATTTAATGTTCAATATAATCGATCAGTTCTATTGAAAGAGAGTCGTCCACTCTTAGTTTGTTACACTCTGGATTTGATCTAAATGTATGTGAGGATGTGTTATAAGGATAGAGTTTTGGTTTTCTGCCATGAAGCTAATAGATTATATTTGTTTGCCCCTTCGCCTAAGCCCCACTAACATATATCCGAATAGCTTGTCTACCAAGTACCAATTCATCAGCAGCTTAATAGCTCTATCTAAAACTTTTCATGGTGAGACCAAGTTACACACGATCTACAATATGGGGGAATCAAACTTCAAAGTATTAGAGTACTTACTGTTTGGGAACAAATTAAAAATTGTGAATTAGAGTACTTACTGTTTGGGAAGAAAAGACTTCTAACCCATTAGGCTAACTAATTTTCGGACGGGTAATTGAAAAATGAGGAATTTTCAGAAATGACTATTGTTTAGTGCTTATTAATTTTCTATAGTTACCGTATACATAATTACTTTCCGTAGCTACCTTTCAGTTGCTATGGTAATGTATTCGACGTATTCGAGCTACTGTATTCATGAATACAGTAGCAAAAATTGGCTAAAAAGCAGAAAATTTTAATTTTCTATTCACAATATTTTATTTATTCCTAATGCTTGGTATTGCTGCTTTATTGGGTATATTTCATTTGTTGTATTCATTGATTTCTATTTGTATTGAGAGTATTTTACTGTATTTCATTATATTGTTGTTTTAAATACAGATGGATACAGTTAGGTTGAAAATACATATGAATACAATTAGATTGAATGCATAACTAATTGATGAATAACATCAAAATAATAAAACTAATAATGTATTTAAAAATGTTGTTGTATGAACTCAAATACATATAAATACATCTAAATACAACAATCAAAAATCATTGTACAAAATAAAAATTAGTGTATGCCTTATCGAATGCATATAAATACATCTAAATATAAGAAGAGAAAATTAATGTATAAATATATGTTTTATCGAATACATATAAATACAAGAAGAGAAAATCACCGTACAAACTAAAAATCCCAAACCTAATCCTAATCTCATTGGCCGCTGCCACCGTCTCCTCTGTCCTTTCCTCTCCCATGTCAACATTCAAAATTAATTCAGCAAAATCACTGTACACTGAAAAATCTTCTCTATCAATATACTGGATAAAATCAAGTTGAGTTCTTTGACTTTATGGGTGATGGTGGAAAGGACCCAGACAGTAACATCGGATGAGAAACAACGTTTAAAGGAGAAATCAAGGTGGAGTTTTGATATGCTGCTGCTGTTACAGTGCATGTTTATAAGGGATTTGTCAACAAATTTTCGCCATCACCCATCCGCAAAATCTACTCTGGGGTTTGAGAACAATCTAGAGAGAGAATCTGTAAATAAAGGAGAGAATCGTAGTTCAACAATGGGGAAGACAACAGAGAGAATAAACTGAAAGAATGAGAGAGAAAAATATTAGACAGCGTATTTAATGGCTTAACTGTAGGAAGTGACCATAAATACATATTTTGCTATAAAAACTAAAAAGGTAGTTATAGAAAATAATATTTTAAAAGAGTTTTTATTTATAATAAATAGAGTGTAAAGCTTTGTTATAGGAGGTACAATTTTCTTGAAAAATAGCTAGCTTTTGTAAAAGCCATTAAAAAATAACCACTATTTTGCTAAAACACGAAAAGTTTTAGCATAATATGCTGGATTATGGAGTTCATGCATATAAACTTCTAACATATTATGTTGAAACTCCAGCACACAGAAAGTTTTAGCATAATATGCTAGATTATGGAGTTCCTACATATAAACTTCCAGCATATTATATTAGAACTCTAGCACGTTTTGATGGTTCTAATATGTGAAAAATTCGAACTCGAGCATATTATGCTTGATTTTTTTTTTTTGGATTTTAATGGTATTTTTGTTTAGACTAGCTTTAGTGTATGTGCGCTGCACGTGTGTTTAACGTCAATCAGTAAAATATATGTATACAAAAACATGTAAATCAAGTTATCAAATGCTAAGTTTTAAAAATGTCTACATTTAGTTAATATTTTAAAATAAGCAATTTTGTACAGAGAAAGGTATAGTGAGTTGTCATTTATTTGAACGAATACCGGAAAGAAAATTAATTAACAATAACTAACTTATAATATATTTTGTCTTCTAATATTTTATTCTTATTGTTTTTAACGTTTGTATTTTTAACAGTTTGACTCTTACTACTATATTATAATCTATTTTATTATAAATTTTGAAAAGAATGACTTGGATTTTTTGCAAATTAGTTAAATCAAAGACTTTTTGGTTAATTAGGATTGTTCTTAACGTTAAAGAGATTTATTTTGTTGTTGATTCAAATCTTAATAATAGCTCATCCCAAGTTTTAAATATTTAATTGTAATTATAATTTTTATCCAATAAGAATTTTACGTTCAATATAATAAAAAAATTGTTCATGGTACGCACATCGCGCGTGTATCCTATCTCAATGAGTGTTTGAGTTATGAAATAAAATCATAAGTTCCTGACAATACTCATTAATATTGACATTGTACGTATAACCAAGAAAAAAGTGTCTCATAGAAATCCTCAATCATCACCTAATAATTCAACTTAAAATTTATGCCACTTTTTTAATAAATAAAGTTAGCATGCTTCCTTTTCGGTTTCAGTAGTACATATAGTCATTGAAAACATAAATAATGGATAGAACTTCACACATATAGCAAACAACTAATAATTCATGAATTTCAGATGAACACAAAATCAAAGAGCCTTGAAAATGAGAAAAGATATTCAAAACGAATACTAAAGTAAGCTAGTAAAATACATCGGAGAATGACTCAAAATTATATTTGAAAGAGTATATTTAGTTTCAATATATTATTATTCAAGTGGAATTAGTATTTAAATAATTCTAATATTGTTTAACTCCATTTGTCGTTATATTTGAAAATAATTAGTTTTATAACAATTTTTTTTTAAAAAATTAAAAGGTAAATTATCGATACACATTTCGATTGGAGAATATGAATTTCTTCTTAATTTGAAAGGCATATCTTTGGAAAAAATCTTACGAAAATTGTAGTAATTCATGTAACATGATATTAAATAAAAAATGATTGATATATCTGTTTTTTGGTAATTAATTTTTGATATTTATTATACATTTTTATTATGATTCTTCAAAAGGCCATCAATAAAAATAATATTATTTTTCTCATAGATTTGGAATAAAGAGGGTCGTCATATAGTTTTTAGAAGAAACTGGTTCACACGTAAACCATTTGAGCACATATATTTTATATTAATTTGAAGGGCATATCCTTTGGGGTAAGCTTACAAAAATTGTAGTCATTTTTGTGACATAATATTAAATCTAACATGATCGAAATCGTTATATATTTTTATTATAATTCTTCAAACAGTCATCAAATTAACATTAATTAAAAAAATTGTATCTTTCTTTTAGAGCCATTGGAATGAACGGCTAGGTCATATAGTTTATAGGGAAAAAATGAATAATTAAGTAACAGTGTAAAGTCTAAAATTGACTAATACTAAATGTGTATTTTACAACCAATAACTTATTACGTATACAAAAAACTATAGAGGGCCATTTATTGGAATAGATGAAAAATAAAAATAATAATAAATGTCAACTTATTTTGAATACGTATTATTTCATTCTTATTTCTTCTATTTTGAATTTTAACCAAGTTAATTTTTAATACTATATTATAATTGATTCGATTTTATTTTCTAATTTTTTTCATCATCAGTGGTCTTTTTTTATTGAAATATATCTATTTAAGCCAAGATTTTTGTTAACCTGAAGATAGGTTTACTTGTATGATGAATTTGAAAAATAATGAAATTATTTTTTTTTGCTAATTAGCTATTCCAAATACTTAATTATTTATTTTCAGCAATAAAAAATATAAATTATATTTTATTGATTTAAATTCTTAATATTAGATCATACCAAATTTTAAATATTCGATTATAATTATATTTTATCGAATAAAAATTCCTTTGTCAAATTGTAAGTGGGAAATAGTTTTGTATATTTTAAAGTATTTTAGTGTATAAAATGGTTTCACCTAAATCAAAACATAAAAAAAGTTACTCCGTCATCTTCCAAGAACGTCGTGCGTCCTTTTTTTTTTTGGATTGAATTCTCGGTATTTGTCCAAAGGGATAAACTTTTAAATACCAAGTGGTTACGTCCTATTTGGTTAGTATTTTTAATTATTTCCTTTTCTTTTCATTTATATATAATTTAAGTGTAAAAATTTATATAAAATAAAATGTTAATATTTTTGAAGTTTTAAATATTAATTTTTTCTACGTAATCCAAAGAAGGAAGAATGTAATATATAAAATTTAGTTGATTTTGTAGTCCTAAATATTAGAAAAATAATTAAATGAGTATTCCTACATATTAAAAAAATAATTAAATGAGTATTCATACATATTAGGAAAACAAACTAAATTACTATTTTATATGATGTAAACTCTATTTGTAAACGGTAAAAAAGACGAACGATATTTTGTTAAGGGCATTCGTGCTTTTAATATAATATAGATATAGATTTTATTTTTACATGAAAAGTAGTTAAATTTTAATTACTTTTGAAACTGTGCCTATTTTTAAGTACCAATTCTAAATCTGGTTATTTCTGATTTTACCCCATTCTATCCTTTAAAAAATTCCCTCTCAGTCCAACTTGTAATCAGATCCTAGGGTCCAAATTCACTCCCTCCAAACCGTGCCCCTTCTCTTTTGGCGGGAAAATCCCTCTCTCAGTTCCCAACATTTTTGCCCTCTTTCTTCAATCTTCTCCAATGACCTAAAACCCTAGTTAGTGTCATCTGTATTCTGTAATAGCACAACTAAGCTCAATCGAAACATAAAATGGCTCCAAAGAAAAGAACAAGTTCAGGATCAACGAAGAAATCAAGCAATCAAAGCCAGAACCTTCAGCATCAGCAGCAATCTCAGCCGTCCAAATTCGGGATCCAGCATTTCTTTGAACGCCACACCCAAAATGTCCTCTCTCAGAAATCCAAACCCCTCCTCGTTCCCCACAACTCCAATTCCAACTCATTTCAAATCCCTCAAGAAAATTCCAGTGTCTCAGTACCAGAAACTTCTAGAAATGATGGATTGAATTTGAAAAAGTGTGACAAGGATAGTGCGGTGTCTCGAGATAAAGGTTATAAAAATGTAAATAAATCGGATCATATTGATGTAACAGAGAGATTTAAGGATAGGGGAGTTGGGGATGGTAAAAACAAGGAAAAAAGAGTTACTTTGAAAATGAATGACTCGGGTGGTCCGTCTCAGAGTACACCTACGGAGAATGTGGTAACTGCAGGTTCAGGGAAGGAGAAAAATCAAGCAGAAATAACGCCTGAGTTATGCAAGTCCGTGTCTGTGAAGCGCTTAAAGTTTTCTCCAGGAATGGTAATTATCTTTATTTTCTGATGGTTTGTTTCTAGTTATTGTTGTTGTTTATTTATTTACCTTTTTATTGGCGAGTAACATCATCAGTGATAGATTCATATAGCCAACACCAACTTGTTTGGGATTGAGGCGCATCAATTGTTAGTTGCTCGGTGAAATTTACTTGGATGGAGCTAATTTTCAACGCGTGTATATGAATGAAGGGTCTTCTTGCTTACGTATTAATTACAAAATTGCAACTTTTTAGGCTCATTCTACAAGAAATCGTGCTATGACGGATCGGGGCAAGGGTAGGGGGAAATTACTGAGTAAACTCATTGATGTAACATCACACAAAAGACTTTTAAGCAACGCAGTTCTCTGTGTCACTGAAGTTAAAGTAGCATTTGTCAATAGTATGCGATATTCATAGAAGGCAAATTCTTGTGCTACTTATGTTGAAGCTGGTAAGGCGGACATTATGTCCGCTAGGTTATTCCTAGACTAGGAAGCTTAGTCAAGCCAAAACAGTAGCAAGTCTAATCTGAGTCCATTATGGGGAGAAAGTAGCAGGAAGAATTTCTAGTAGATGGTACACCATTCACGTAAAATTAGGACACTTAAGAACCAGGAAAGTTAAAGACTTGGTACTAATCCTGACAATTAGAGAGTAGAAGATAAACTAAGAGAAGTATTCTCTCCCTGCTCAGTGCTACAGGACTTAGGCTGTTGTTGGGACACTTTTGCTTATAAGAGTTGTTTTTGGTCGAGGTTGCCAATCTCTTACTGGAGAGCTGGGAGTTTGGGGTCCTAACCTCAGAGACCTGTCTAAACTTTGTATAGACATTGCATGGCTGTCCCGCTTTTAGAATTTTGAAGACATGTTGGTGGTCTTCTTTGACCCCAGCAAACTCTTCTATCTTGTAAGGAGGATTTTGAATCCATCAGTCGTTTAATAAACTTGACACACCTTTTAGTCTATACTTTTAAATGCTTAGACTGTTGCATTCATGGTTAAGAAAGCATGAAAAAGAATTAAATCTAACGGATTCAAAAGTTGTAGAAGTTTGCTTGCCAGTTGCATATGATCTATTATATGTGCTGTTGTTTGTTAGCTGATCAAGCAAAGCCAGGATGATGGAGGTGATGAAGTATCATGGAGAATATCTCCAGTGAATGAACGACTTCATGCCGTGTCCAAACAACTACCAGAGATGGTAAAAGTGTTGGCGGATTCATCACGCTTCAACTCCTTAAGTATTCAAGAATGTTCGCTGAAAAAGGTACATAAACATAATGTACAATTATGCTGTGCCATGTTTTGTTATAGATCATTGTAATACTATAAGACTAATGATTACTACAGACGTCTCCCGGGACAGAAAGAAAGTTTGAGAAGCGGCTTTGTTCACCTCCACTGAAGGCGCTTGATAAATCATTAGTAAGCTCAAATAGGGCTAGCTTGAGAAACAGAAACACCGATCATGTAATGGATCTGTGGGAAACCAATGGAAACTTAAGCTGCCAGAGCAAAGCTGAAGTAACTAACAGTCAGAGTCCTTTTCAGACTCCACCATCTTTGACATACGGCAGCGATAAGGTAGTATCTGCATCGTCATCCTAGTAAACATCTGTCACGTTTCGTGTAGAAATGTTTCTGATGATTTCTGGCAATTAATGCAGCCTGCCAATGTGGTCAATAATAATGAATTCTCTGATCAGCTTGGTTCAAGGCAACACAAAAAGGTCTTTGACTGCTCTGGCATTTTCAGCTAATGTAATTATTTGCTGTTAGTCATTTCTGACCCCATTTGTGCAGAAAATGTAATTAGTCGTACTTCGACAGTCCCCGTGCTTTATAGGTTTTATATCCTGTTTCAGGCATTGATTGAGCTTTTAGACCAAGTAGAAGATGTAATTTCGGTTGAACCAAAATCTAAAGAGAAAGTTGCCCATAGTCATGATGAACCAGCTAAGCCAGCTTCCATTGTACTAGAAGATGTAATTTCTGTTGTACCAAAATATGAGGAGAAAGTTGCATCCCATAGTCATGAAGAGCCAGCTGCCATTGTGCTAGAAGATGTCATTAATGTTGAACCAAAATGTGAGGAGAAAGTTGCATCCCGTAGTCATGATGAACCAGCTAAGCCAGCTGCCATTTTGCAGAAATCGGCAGAAAGTTTTTGTGCACGTGACCAAAGGAAAGAGTCAACTATCTATTTTCTTGTATTGGAGGTACATTGGAACTTCTCTTATTTAATTATATCCGTTATGTGAATTATGGATCGATGTACTTCAAAACATATGTTACTACAGGTTTCTGAGAAGCATGGACAAGTTGAAACATCTGGACAGCAGTATTCCTTCAAGGTTTGTGCCAAAGCCCCTTGTTAAAACCTTTCTGAGTTCTCACTTCTCACTAACCCAAGTGATGTACGGACACCTGACGATGACTTTCAGGTTTTGCGTATACTGAATGAACAAAGTGGAGAAGAGCGGGTTTTGCATTTGAGGGATGAGTGGTAATGAGTTGAATCTCTGTTATTTCATCTATTATCAATCTGCTGAATATACTTAAAAACACAGATTCACAATCAAGCTATTTCATTCAAGAGGACCAATACTCTTGAATAATTTCCTCTATTTCTGTTATAGTAGAATGTAGACAACATGGGCGATGGACTTTCCTGTTTACAATGACTTGTTACTCGAACACAAATACTTTTTCTACTCTTACATCATCTTCCCAACCGACAGTTCAGTTGTGATGATATTTAGTCATGCAGAACAGCAATCTCAATGTGCATTGTGTAACTTATATCTAATATTTGCTTCTTTAGATCTGTCATGGACCCAAAGAGATTATCATGTGAACTAAACAAACAGAGATTACAGTGACACTGCTACTCGGATGACCTTTCAAACACTAGTTTTGTCCCCCTTCTTCTTGCATCATATGTCTTTTGATGTTGAGGTAGCTTTTATGTCTTTCTTGTCTTTGCATTTGAGTTTACAAAGGCATCTTTATCCTAAATTCTAAAGCAGACAATGTTTTAGTCCCAGCCGCTTTTCTGCATTGCTTCATTTTATCAAAATACCTTCCACTTGTGGGAAACTATAGTCCATCATCTGTATGAACCTTCTGTGGAAGAGACCAGAGATCGTCTCTTCTTAAGCTTTGTAATTCTAATTGTTGACAGACAATTATGATGAGGAACTTACTTGCTTTCCAGGTGCTATAGTGTTGTTGCACCAGGAGATACTATTCATGTCATTGGTGAGTTTGACAGCGAAGGAAAATGTGAAATAAACCGCGAGAAGAATTTTCTCATTGTTCATCCAGATGTTTTAGTCTCTGGAACAAGGGTATGTTTGTGCAATTATTTTTCAGTTGCTTGTTTCGATTACTCAACATGTTGTCTTTCACTGTTCCAGCTTCTGCAAAGTCTTGCTTCCATCAGTTGATGATTCTTCTTTCTCCATTGTTCTTGAACGTTGAGTACTCTGTTAGGTTGCTTCCAGTTTCAGTTGCTCAAGGCGAGCTGTGCTGGATGAGAGGTTAAAATCTGGCGAGTATTCAGCTGCAGCATTGATTGGTACATTATTGCATCAGATGTTTCAGGTTTTATGAATGAAAATTTCTTGCTTTCTATGGCCATAGGCACATTTCCTATCATAGTTTAAATTTTCACTGCTATGCATGTACTATAAACTATGCCATTGAAAGTGACTGACGTTTTTGCCAGGCTGGGCTGATCAGAGAGTCCCCTACACAAGAATTCTTGGAGGATTATGCAAGGATAGTGCTCCAGAAAAGTCTTGAGAGCCTATATGCATGTGGAGGTGAGGAACATAAGTTTCTCCCAAGTGCTACTTTGTGAAGTCGTAATTATTACGTTGGCATCTGGAAACATGCTTTCTTAGAAGTCCTGGAAAGATGATTCTCAACGACAAGTCTACAGTAAAGCACTTAAACTGTCCATTCCTTTCAATGCTGAAACTTCTCAAACTTGTGGTAATTGCAGTTGATGAAAATGATACTCACAAGACATTGATTGAGGCAATTCCAAAACTGCTGAATTGGATACGTTCCTTCCAATATTCAGAGGTAAATGGCTACATTTGTTGTTAAACACTATCTTGAGGCTATTAGTAACTAAGCTGGAAAGGTGGGGTTGTGATTTTGAAACTTTAGAATGGTGTCAACTCCTTGTTAGACTTAGATTAAATTAGGCTACTTTGTTCAACAAAGCATGCAGCCCTATCAAGAACATGCCATATTTTTTTCCAGAAAGGTGATGGTTTATGGATTGTTTACAATTTTTGTGCTAACACTTGTAAAACCCAAATGAGACAATTGAAAAATAAAAAGGATACGGTACCTAAAGAAAGCATAGTTAGAGCCATCTCCAAAGTACTATGTTCCAAATTCTTTGTACATAGGCTAGTCCTCTTAGTCACGTCAACCAAAATGTGTGATAGATGGATACAGGTGTGGTTGCATGGGTGCGGATCTAGAAGGATGATATGTCATCACCTAAATCTTAGGATTGGGGAATTAGGAAAGGTGGTCAGGTACAAGTGCTGAGATACCACTAATAAATGTATAGTATAACATATATATTTATATGACTAATTCATTTGAAAGATCATCCGACAAAAACACATACAAATAAATTGCTTTAAATATCTAAGCTTTTATTCCATGCGTATATCACATACAATTACAATTTTTCAGAATACTTTATCTGAATACTTATGTAAAACCCAAAATTTGAAACCAAAAACATAGCCAACCTATGCTTCTCGGCCATAGTTGTAGCCAATGCAGTCTAGGTGAATTAACCAAGTGCGGTGATATCTCACACCCATGCCCTTATCAATTTGGATCGACTTTGGTGTTTTTTTTTGGAAGGATCCATGTAACATAGGCAACACTTGTCCTTTTGCCATGTCCATCACTATTTTCTACTTCGTTGGTGGCTAGTTCTTTGTGTTTGATTCTCAGTACATCTTGATTATAATTTGTGCCCATTCTCACATTTGTTCCCACATTGATATAATTTCTCTCCTTGTTTAACTAACATATTTATGAGCTTAAATTATGCTAGGTTTCAGAAGGCCCAAGTATTGATTTTGGAAGTGAAGACGGAGTTAAGAAGATTAAAGTATGTGAAGTAAGGAACCTCCTATCTTTCTTGGTAATACGAATTTTATTAGTTCTCAGAAGCATATGTTGCAAATATTTCTGATATACAAAGCATTAACCACATCAGGATGATCATTAGGAATGGTTCATTCCAATGTAACACATTTATCTCTAACATTAGTGTCTTTTTGTATTTATGATTTGTGACGAACTAAGAAATAATCGACAAGCTTTCCACACAGTCCTCCTAAAGTATAACGTTAAGATTTTTTAAAAAGAAAAGGTTCATTATTAATTGATGAGTTATGGGACATCAGATATAAATTGTGTTTGTAAAGTTTATGGTAGCGAGATTGTTAGAGTATGTCTAGTAATGAGCAACCAATGGAACATGTTAATCTAACATTTAACTAATATTACATTCCCCAGGTGGTTTACAGGATTTGTGCTTCAGTTCAGTTAGCTATATGCACTTGGGTTTGCTTTCTTTAACCAAGATTATGCCTGATTTATTAGTTTTGACTGGATATTGAGCAGTTTTTTCTGAAGGACATTATTTGTCTTAAAGGAGAATAAACTGCAACATGATGCAAAACTACTGGTGCTTTGTAGCATTATCTACATGACAAACCCTTCTTTTCTGGAAAACAAAGGACAAACATTACTTACATGTCAAGAACATATATTCACCTGTAATTGTTTTGAAAATGCATATAACATGGTTCACCCTGTCCAGTCTGTCTATCCTCCCTGAGTTTATATTCTTTTCATTTTGGATGTCCTTAAATATAGGTACTTGATATTGAAGAAATGGCATGGGCCCCAAAATATGGGTTGAAAGGCATGATTGATGCATCCTTGCGAGTAAATGTAAAATTCAACACCAGTAAACATAATGAGATGATTATGCCTCTCGAATTTAAAACTGGGAAGGCAACAAATGGACTGGCAAGTTTTTTTGAGCATTTGCCAAATAGTACCACTTAGTTGTGAAGTGATGATAATTTTCCACTTTACACGTTCTTGCTAGGCACCTAACCTCTAGGCTATCATTGGCTTTACATTCTGCAGACAGCTATGGAACATAATGCTCAAGTGATGCTGTATACCCTTCTAATGTCAGAAAGGTGCACTGAACCCTGCCTATTTGCATAATTATTCACCTACTGTGGGCATGTGCTGTACTGCCATGTAGATTTTCCTTTAGTTCTTCATAGATTCATCTCATTGCCATCTATTTTTCTCTTAATTAGATACTCGCAGCATATTGGACATGGTCTCCTGTATTATCTGCACACAGATCATACGCAGGTAAAATCAAGCATTTGATTTTGATAAGTAGGTGAAAACTAGCATCTGTAAGAATTATAAAGATTGCTTTTCTTTGCAACCTTCTAAATTACACTTCATTTTTCAAGGGAATTACTGTTCGAAGATCTGACTTGGTTGGCCTAATAATGCGCCGTAATGAACTTGCAAATGATCTTCTCAAGACCACTATAACTCAACAACTGCCACCAATGTTACAGGTAAGGTATCTCCGTCTCATCCTGTTATACTTGGATTAAATACAGATAGTGTTTGTGAGAACTGAATATTTTGCATTAGTACTGTCTAGTCATTGAATATGTGGCTGATCAGTTTCCACATAATGGCGTGTTGTCCGCTAAGCATTCAGGGCCCGCATTTTCTTGTGCCTTTTATCATATTCTCTTTGTGCACAGTCCTGTAAGTTTATAGAAATTGTTAAGGTTAAAAGGCTCTTAATTGTATTCTGTAACCTGTTCTCTCTGGTACCACATAAAAATCTCTACTGAAATATATCCTCCCCATCCCCTTGGTTTAGTTGTCTTCATAGAGGTGAATGTTTTGCCTGCTAAGTGTAGTTCATTCCGAATACACCTTCAATTAGTATTGAATACTAATTCTTCCTGTAGAGACCTAAGCATGGTTGTCATCTTCCACCACTATCCCAGGCCACAATCATTTATCGCCTTAATTATAAGTAAAACCATAAAAGGGATCAGAAGACTGAATTAGCTTATTACCTGACCAAGAGGAACTCATTTAACAAAATCTTCTAGATATTATTAACTTATTATTCTGGTGACTTCTTTCTTTTGATGCAGAGTCCAAATATGTGCAGAGGCTGTCGACACCTCAATGTCTGTACTGTTTATCATAAGGTAATTTGAGAAGTTCTCAGGGTCTTCATAGTGACAAGCATCCATTGTGCTCTTTTACGTATATAGATTTTCAAAATAATTGGTTAAAGGGGCTTCCATGTTTACTCAGTTTTCAATCCTAAAACATTTTCGCATCTTTAGCTATGCTCCATGCTAAGAAAATGTTCTCCTTTCAAAATGATCGAGATTCTGAGAAACTCAGATGATAAACCATCTATAGAAGAAAGGAAGGGAGCTTAGTTGTTGAAGTCGGTAACTAAATCCTTTGGTTGGCGAATGTGCATGTGATAAATATACAGAGGTATCTTCATCAAAATAAATATACAGAGGTAATATGCTTACACGCACTGTAGTTCTCTTCTCCTAGTAAAACCTGCCATGTGGTTACAGTAACATAGGTGCTTGCTGATAGAAGAAGGGGTAATTAACAATCAAGAGAAAGTTATTGCCTCAAATGCCATGTTTGG
This sequence comes from Nicotiana tomentosiformis, assembly GCF_000390325.3. Taxonomy (NCBI): domain Eukaryota; kingdom Viridiplantae; phylum Streptophyta; class Magnoliopsida; order Solanales; family Solanaceae; genus Nicotiana; species Nicotiana tomentosiformis. Next base: position 88,080,188 of record NC_090813.1, read on the forward strand.
AATATTAGTACTAAGCCTGATTCCTGAAAAATATCAAATGACTGTAAACTTTGACATTTATGCTACAACTAGTACTTATTTGGAACCTGAATTGAGGCAAAAGATTGCATTTATAATGTGTTAGAATTCTAATTATGTCGGGTCTTATTTTTCTTGACAAAGGTGCCAAAACTTGGTGCGCGCCTAAGAAGCTAGACATGTAATCAAGGCAATCTAACGGCTTTTCTGAATACTAATCAATTTGCTTAATGATGAGGAGTCAGCATTTTGCAGTGTGCAATATGGAAAGGACTAAAGGAACATACTTGAAATCGAGCAGCAATTGCTTCCTTTTTTGTTACTGTAGATTTTGAGAAGAAGAAAAGGCTTCTTGTATTTCTGTGTGTGTTTACATCCCATGAGTAAGGGAATTATACAAAGCTCCTAATGCTAATTAAGGAAATAAAATAAATCTATACAATCAATCCAGCTATCAAATAAAATCAAATAAAATCAGTTCTCCTAAATATAATCAAATCTCCTGAAATCATGCTAATCAACACTCCTAAATCAAGTCTCCTTGAATCATGCTAATCAACAAAATGGGTAGAATAATGGCGATGATAAATCAACATGCATGTTTTCCATATTAGCCTAATCAATGTTGACATGAAAATCAGTCATCTTTTCTTGGTGTATGCCCGAATACTTATTCTCATCTTAGTTGTGCTTATACATCATATTATGGGTAACATCAATATTCAATATTATTGGGACTTTGTTGAAAGTAAAAACTTATACTACTGGATCCTGAAAATTTTCATAGGCATATGGTGGCACCACAGAAGGTAGCGGTTTGGGCGGTGTGTTTGATTCACTTGTTAGCCATCTAACAATTGCACATACTAATTTTCTTCAAAAATGGGATCAGTTGATTGACTTGGAGGCTAAAGAAGTTGAGGTACAATACATTGTCGACTGTAAATGTAGAAATCACTTCATGGCAATTGAATATCTCTTTACTTGTTAATTTGTTTTTTCAGGTTGTAAAGAAAGAAATTTGGTGTTCACAAAGTTCAAAGAATGACTTTTACGCTTCTTACTTATCTTCTCTTGTCCTTGATACATCAGAACGAACCACACCAACAAACTTTTGCAAAGGAAATCAATTTACTTATCACTTTGTACATCGAGATTGGACTTCCTTGGGCACTCATCAACAGGATGGAGATGCTCTTAATAGTTATAATTTTCCCATGAAAAAGTTTGAATCCTCACTTGGGAATGGGGATTATGTGGTATTCTTCTTTCCCATATTCTTTTTGCACTCCTGAATGTTCTATTTTCACAGCAAGCAGCTGAAGCAAAGAATTACTTGTCCATAGTTGTAACATCATCTGTTTGCCTCCCAAGGGAAAAGTAGCGAGACAGAGCAGTTATATGCATCTATAGCAAACTGCAGGTTCCTGTCCCTGTGAAATATATTAATCGGATGGCTTGAACTAATGGTTCAATTAGTTATTTTGGTGAAGTAATGAAGCTTCTTAGAATTCAATGAATCAACTATGCCTTGATCCTGAATTAGTTGTGGTCAGCTACAGGAATCCTCTTATTCGTTCCTCTCTATCCGGGAGCAAATGCCTTGGTGGCTCTGGGATCATCCCACAATTTTAGTAATTCTCTACTAGCGTCAAACCCTCGGCGGACTTCATCAAGCTCATAGAGGAAAGGGAGTTCTCACTATTCAATAACAAAAAAACAGAATAATAGTCAATTATTTTCTGAAAAAAATGGGGTAATTTTTTATTTAGTTGGGGCCATGGCTTATGTTTGTATAAGTTGCCTGCAAATAGAGTAATTTCTAGTTTTGTTGAGCCTCTAATTAGCTGAATTTTTTGTTTCGTTCCTGCACTTTCAGCTCACAGTAGTGTATGAGTGGTGATCGTTTGAATTGAAAGTGCTGTCTTATAAGCGTTATATGTTTGGTTCTATTCATGGTCATGATCAATTGACGGTATGACAATATAAATTTTAAACTATTCAGGTATTGAGCACTGAACCTGGTGGTATACTAATAGCTACTGGAGTTGTTGTAGATATGAGTTGCTCTCGCATCTCGGTGAGTATTTGATCTTTATTTGGTATTAATTCTTCAATGCAAGGAGTTATTACTTTATAATGTTTGTCATTGCTGCAAATAGCCTAGAATGCACAGATATAACTTATTTTCAGTTCCTTCTTTTCATTCTCCTTAGGTGGAGCAGCCTGAACTTTTCAAATAATCTCATTTGTTCCAATGAAAAATAGGAAACTTATATATTTCTCATCTGCCAATCATCTTCGTTAATGCTGTTAGATCTCACTTTGGTCCCTTTCAACAACTGAAAAGTTTCTTTAATAAATAAGGTAGCTCCAGACTATACAGGGAGATGATTAAGAATGAAATAGTTTGATTGTTGAGACAAAACAGAACAAAAAAGTTAGAGCCCTGACCATTAACAAAACTAAAGCTTCACACGGCTCTTCCTTTTTATCCCACTTTCAAAAGAAAAACTACTTCAGGACCTGGAAAGCATTTTCCAAAATGAAAAGTTAAAGAAGTCCAAACACAGAAGTCTTCTAAACCAGTGTTCGTCTTAAGAAATAATTACAACTAAAGCATACTAGTGTTTAGCTTACTGTATTTCGTTAGGGCTAAAGCATTCTTTTGTTAATATATCTATATCTATACAAGATTTCCTTACGGCCTAACCTGTCTATCTTATCATAGTATTGTTTTCAAGTAGTAGAGGTCCATTGTCACTCATTCTGAAGTGAGCCAGGCTACATTCCCTTGTATGTCTTTGATTTAAAAAATAAAATATTTGTGGATTTGTCATAATCCTTTATGATAATTCTGGCACTAATTAACAAGTTTGGAATATAAAATTCCCTGGGTACTCCTTTTGATTTTGGGTCCAATAATGTGTAAAAGGAAAAGGCATGCGCAGATTTCAACTTGTAATATTTGCTTTCATAATTCAGGTATCTCTTTCCAAACGCTTAAGGCTTCCAGGTAGCAGCCGGACTTCACAGGCACAAGATCTTCATCAGCAGTTGTGGCGAATTCATAAAGATGAATTTATGGGTTCATTTGCAATTATGAGGTATTCAAATTTTTTCATGTGTTATTATCTCCATCTGAAGTACATGTATTTGTCCAAGCGTAATTTACTCCTGCTTTGATTTTGAAGATTCAACCTCATACAACTATTTCTGCAAAATGATCAGAGTTCTCATCTGAGGAAGATGATAGTTGATCTGGAGGTGAATGCTCATTTGATTTGCAGCTCCTCAGCCACAGCCCTCTTTAATGAATGAGAAGAAAATCTTACCTGTGAATTTCTGCAGGTGCCTAGGTTTGATAGTGGATGCCAATTTAGTCAAGACCCTGCCATCTCATACATTTGGTCAGAGAAAAACTTGAATGACGATCAGCGCCGAGCCATACTTAAGGTGAAGAGTTATAGAAACTCTCTGTAATTGGATTTATATCTGCACTTGCAAATCAAAAGTATTGTGAATTATCAGAATCTTAATTGGATAAACCAGATACAAAGCAAAACTTACATCATTCGAGTTGTCAGAACCCTCAACCATATCAAACTGTCAGAATTGTATTGTGAATTATCAGAACAGCATCATATATAATTGTCAATAATGCAGATACTTACGGCAAAGGATTATGCGCTGATACTAGGAATGCCAGGGACAGGTAAAACATCCACTATGGTCTATGCTGTGAAGGCGCTGTTGATGAGAGGTTCATCCATTTTGCTTACCTCCTATACAAACTCAGCTGTTGATAATCTGCTTCTCAAACTGAAGGCTCAGGTCATCTCCATCCTTGATGCTTTGTCTCTTTTCGTCTTCTTGAGCCGAGGGTCTTTCGGAAACAGCCTCTCTACCCCCTCGGGTAGGGGTAACGTCTGCGTACACACTACCCTCCCCAGACCTCACTAGTGGGATTTTACTGGGTCGTTGTTTTTGTTGTTGCTGTATCTCAAAAATTTAGAAGGTATAAGCTGTAGAACTGGTGTCAACATAGTATAAAATTCTTGTTAAATAGTCTTGGGAAAGCTAGATTTAGCAAACTGAAGAAATCTATATTTGGTGCAAGGTAGGCATAGGAGTTGATGTGTAGCATTAGATGAAACTGGTTGATTTAAGAAGGGCCTACTATGGCAACTACACTCCCTAGCTGCTTCTACTGGTATTAGTATTACATCATTATTTCCTCTTTATCGTTCGATCATTTAGAAATATACACCTCACATTTTACTACCTCCAATCTCCTGAAATAAATTCTAGCATAAAGCTGCTTGGTGGTGACTCCATCGAATAAAATCCTTTTTGAATCACCAAATTGTCGCATCCATTGAAATCCCTTCCTCCACTTGTGAGAATTTGATGCATATGCAATGTGGTCAGTGAATGGGCGTTAAGGAGGATCTCCACCTCTCATTTGAAGCTCTGCTGGAAGTATGTGTTCTCGCATGGAGTAACGGGTTGAAGGAGCCATCAAGGAATTGGACATCCCTTTAGAAAGGGCTGGAAGACCCTTTTAGATGCGAAATTCCTCGTTTTTTTCCTCACATTCCGTTGGTCAATTACGAACCAAGGTGCTCTACTTCACTACTTGTAAGGTGTGACGTATGATTCATTGACTTTTAATTTAATAAAAGAAGACATTTAAAATGCGAATTTCTTGCTATTTAATGGATAAGGGAATAGATTATAGCTGTTCAGCTTAACTCAGTGCAATCCTGTAGTAAGTACAACTCAAACTTAGGCATTCAACTGTTAAATATAAACCCTAAACCCTAAACCTATATTTTTAAAATATATAATTAATAACAACCTTTAAAGTTTAAACTGTTTTGTAACTTGAAGCATTTTCAGGGAAAACTAACAAATGCCTATCAGTAATTCTAAACACAGGATATCTTGAGTCCAAATTGATAAACAAGTCATTTACTTTGAAGTTGATTCCCCCATATTGTAGATCATGTATAACTTGGTCTCACCATGAAAAGTTTTAGATAGCGCTGTTAAGCTGTTGATGAATTAGTAGACAAAATATTCGGATATATGTTAGTGGGGCTTAGGCGAAGGGGCAAACAAATATAATCTATTAGCTTCATGGCTGTAAACCAAAATTCTGCCCTTATAACACTTATCCTCACATACATTTAGATCAAATCAAGAGCCTGCTGATTTCTAAGGTTAAAAAATAACTCAATTACCTCTTCGTGTATAAATGTATCAAGTTAAAGATCCTTCTTTTTATCCATTTAGATATTCAACTATACGCAGTGGCTCTGCAAGTAAAATGAAGCTGATTGACTGACATGCATGTAAGCGTTATCGAGGAAAATCTCTCTTTTCCTCTTCCTCTAAGGGCATGGTTTTTTGAAATGTCCTGCTGAGAATGATTTCTCGACATGCTTCACCTACATATTACGGAGTATCATTTATTTTTCCTAGTGCTTTCATTCTCTGGTATGCTTCTGCTGACTGCGAACCACAAGGCACAAGTAATGTAGTGCTTTTACATTTACATGCATATCCTACTGCATTACCACTTCAGTGGACATTGGGACTAACATATATACTGTTGCAGGGTATAGATTTTATTCGCATTGGAAGATATGAGGTTGTACACGAGGAAGTTCGAGAGAATTGCTTATCAAGTTGGTTTCTGGTAACTTTGTCAAAGAGTTTGCTTCCTGATTGGCCCACAGAATACTAATTTACTGCTGGACTTTCTCCTACAGTGATGGACGCTCATGGTCTTGAAGAGATAAAGCAAAGGATAGATCAAAGCAAAGTTGTTGCTGTTACGTGTTTGGGGATAACTAGCCCATTGCTTTCAAACAAGAGATTTGATGTGTGTATCATGGATGAAGCCGGACAAACTACGTTGCCGGTACGTTTCTATAATTTGTGTTGTAGTGCATTTGAACATTTTGGTCAATAGATCTCGTGAATGAGGTTAAACTTGTCAAAGTTGCTATTGCTGATTGCAACTGTCCTATATATCTCAATTAACAATCTTTTTATTTTTTTGATAAGGTAAATTTTTATTAATGAAGGTACCAAGATGGTACAATTACACCAGACCAAAAACTGCCATAATACTTATCAACTACTCCTACAAATCAACTATCTCCTCTAAGAAATCTATGTATTGTTCTAGATTTTCAATAACACTCCGTTTACACCTAAAAATCAAATTCAAAAGACGTCTATTTTTAATCCTGGATACATGCTGTCTTATCCCTTCAAAGCAAACTCTGTTTCTCTCCACCCATGTTGTCCATAAGACACATAGGGGGATTGTTCTCCACACTGCCTGCTGACTTCTTGCCACTTGTTGATGTTGCCATGTCTCCAGCAGACTTTTTACATTTTGTGGCATAACCCATTTGATACCATACAAACCAAGGAATAGCTCCCAACACTGTCTTGCCACTTTGCAATGAATGAGGAGATGATTTACTGTTTCTAATTCTTCTTCACACATATAGCATCTATTAATTAAAATAGTTTCTCTCTTCTGTATTTTATCCTGACTTAAACAAGCTTCCTTTGTTGCCACCCACCCAAAACATGCTCCTTTAGCAGGAGCTTTTGATTTCCATATTGCTTTCCATGGCCAATCAGATTCATACCTCCCTTGTTGCTTCTGTAAAAGAGTATAACCTCTGCTAACTATGAATTTCCCATCATTACTTGCTGCCCAAATCATTGAATCTCTCCTATTGCCCTCCAAACTGACACTGTCTAGAAATTGCATTAACTAAGCGAATTAATCTACTACCCAGTCATTAAGGCCCCTCCTGAAGATCAACTGCCAGCCATTACTTGAATAAACGCCTGCTACCTTCCCATTCTTGTCAGAGGAGCAGCGATATAAAACTGGAAATTTGATTTGAGACTTTCATTCCCCATCCATACATCATTCCAGAATTGGATATTTTTACCATTCCCCAGCTTCAACTTTACAAACTGACTACACTCATTCCATAGACTACTGATAGTGCTCCAAAGTCCCCCTTTGGAAAAGGATTGGACTGCACGAGGAGTCCAAAAATCCTTCCTGCCATATTTGACATCTATGAGTTGTTTCCATAACCTATTGCTTTCATCATTATATCTCCAAAGCCACTTAAATAATAGGCTTTTGTCGTGCAGCCTTAAATTCCTTACCCCCAAAACAATCTCTTTTGCTTTTCCGTTTCTATGTTCTTAGAGCTAGTTATTTTTATGAACTACATTTGTCACCAGATGACAAGTCCTTGAAAAACAAATGACAATATTAGATCTACAATCCAGGTATCATTGGGACCATTGACATTTGCATCAAAATTTGTTCTAGTTGGGGATCATTATCAATTACCACCACTCGTCCAGGTAATCTTGATTCTCTCTGCGTTGAGCTCCAATGATTGTTACTTGTGATACCAAAACTTCGAACTGTTTCCATATTAGAGTGCAGAGGCTAGAGAAAATGGAATGGCAGTAAGCCTGTTCTGCAGACTCTCAGAAGCTCATCCCCAAGCAATTTGTGCTTTGCAAAGCCAGGTATCTTCAAATTTCAATAAGATGTTTCTTTCCACCTCTGAAGTTCGTTTGGGTTAATATAGTTGCCACTACTATGCTACAACTTGCAGTACCGCATGTGTGCAGCCATAATGGCATTATCAAATGCCTTGATATATGGTAACAGATTGCGATGTGGTTCTTCTCAAGTAGAAAATGCCAAAATCAAGTACACAACATTGCCATCTGGACCTGCGTGGATGAAGGAGGTAATAGTCAGTGATTACAAACATAAGAGGCCCGCCTCAGCTAGAAAGAATGATCTTAGGATGGAAAATAGATGCCGCTTCCTAGTATGATATTACTTTATTCTATATATTCCAAACTATAGAGGCCTGCACCTTCTATAAAGAGATTGATGCCTGGATGGAAAATACACCTGGTGAAACTTGTTCATTCTTTGAGCACTCATAAGTTCTTTCCTGTATATAAGTTAAGCATTTGAGCTGCTGGTTCATTTCTGCAAAGTTAATTCCAGCAAAACAATTCCACTCAAATCTGCACTTTCTACTTGCTTCTCAAGGAGCAAGTCTGCTAATATTTTCATGTCATAACCACAGTGATGCTCTCTCATCTTAGAGTGATTTACGCTTTCATTTATATATACTTTTTCGATGTACTTATTTAGGTATATGCACTCAAATTAAAGAGGTGTCATGTAAAACCTAGTGCACTTTTTAGTTTTTAGTGTTTCCGTCTGGTAACTAGACACAATATGAGTCATTTTTTGCCTGTCCATTCTTTTCTGTCTGGACCCTCGAGAAAATAGAAAGATCCAGTTTCTAACTGAAGCTCTACTACTTGTTAATTCTGAGATTTTTTATTGGTTGATCTAATAGGTTTAGACTACTGAGGAGAAAACAGAATAGCCTAAACACATGTTCTTCACTACCCTTGTATTAATGAGACCGAATTGTTGGTTGATCTCTTGTGTTTTAAAAAGTGAAATTTGGCTACCCGCTGTCCAAAGTTTCTCATCGCACAATCTTAAAGGTCCTTAGAAAGGATGATTCTTACCATAATGATGATTCATACAAAGTTGTACATAACTGACAAGGAGGAGTTCAACTTTGTATACAAAGGTCGTGATGGAAAGGTAGGAAAACAGTAGGAGAAATTTTACAAGGGAGAGATTTAGTGCAGTGACATGGTGTGATCATTATCTGACAAGGATGATCTCATCTTAAGCAATTATATTCCTTCCAGAAAAATATGTTGTATGAATTGTGAGGGTTAATACCCCTACTGCTTGTCGTCTTATTCTGTGAAATAACGTATGATCTGTCTTGACAGGCTATGAATCCAGACAGACCTGTCGTCTTTATAAACACAGGTCAGGCAAATTCCTATCTCAAATCAAATTATGCAGGCTTGTAAATGCAGTTTAAACGTTCTTGTCCTAAGCTGTTGCCTTATCTATTTTTCCAAACTAGATTTGTTGCTTGCATTTGAAACAAATGACCGTAAAGCCGTAAATAACCCAATGGAAGCAAATATCATTGCTGAGGTATGAATGCCTCTTGCTTCTTCCATGAATATTAATGACCATTAGCATCGGATCACAAGAAATATATTAAGCTGCAATTTCTGTATAATGCTTTTGGCCTACAGATCGTGCGTAGGTTGTTGAGCAGAGGTATATTGGAGGAAGATATTGGCATCATTACACCCTACAACTCTCAGGTAGATCTTATCCGGCAATCTGTTTCCACATCAGTGGAGATACATACCATTGATAAATACCAGGTAATATATATGTTGATGTAATTACATTCTTGAAAAACATCTTAAATTTGCAACTTTTCTTACTCATTAAAAAAGACAGATGCTTTATGGCAGGGTAGCAGAAGGGTAAAGGAAATCACTAGACAATCCTTACTAGAAACATATCTGTCTATGGTTATTCATGACACATTTGTAATTGTCAACTACACATAGGCGACCTAGTACGGTTTTGAACTATAGGGTCCTGAATGCCAGCTGGAAGTAGAGAGCAGAAAAATGGTTGGCTTTCCGTTTCTGAAACAGAAGTTCAAGAAGCCTAAAACTTCTCAATACCCTAGCCCAGAACAAGAAGAGTAATCCCTCGCATCTCACATTGCTACTTCAGAGACACTTATGTTCACCTGACTTTGCCTAGAAAAAATCCCCAAGTCCTTGTCCAGTTGTTCGTCATCTATCCTCAACCGTTTAAGATTATTTGTGCCAGCTATTAGCCCCAAGAAGGTTGTTTGGCAATTCATGAATGATCCAATCTACACGATTTCTTGCTTTTAGAATCATTTTCTGTGGCTCATGGTGGTCTTGCAGTTACATCAAATAACTTGATTTCTTAGGTAGAAAGGACTAAGAGATCGGTACTTTCCCTAATTGTTCTAATGTAATCTACTCTTTGCAGGGAAGGGATAAAGATTGCATTCTGCTATCCTTTGTAAGGTCAAGTGAAAATCCAAGAAACTATGTTTCTTCATTGCTTGGAGACTGGCACAGGATTAACGTGGCTCTTACACGTGCTAAGGTTTAGATACTGTTCCTCGAGACATTTTGACTGAAAATTTTGCTCTATTTGAAACTTTGTGAAGTTCCTCAGATTATATGGAATAATGTACTTCTCTTTTGATTGAACAGAAGAAGTTGATAATGGTAGGTTCATGCATTACACTATCAAACGTGCCTCTGCTAAAACTTCTCATAGAAAAGGTGGAAGAGCAAGGTGGCATTTTGACCGTCTCCAAGAAGGATATTGCTCATAAGCCGGAATTGAAGAGATGCTCCAACCTGAGATGACGGTGAAGATCCCCCCCCCCCCCCTCCCAACCACCAACCACCACCACCCAAAACCCCCCCAGTTTTGCTATATTGTAAATTATTGCAAAATCCAGTCCTCTTAGGGTTTGCATTTTTGTATTCTAATGCAAATGTAAATATTAATGCTATGCGAGACCAAGACCCAGCCATTCACTCTTGTGTAAATAATAGTAAAATTTCCTGGGTGAAATGAAATTGTTCAAGGTTAAACTTCATTTCACGAATGTCTGTATATGATGTATCAGATTGCCATTTCAATGCTGGTAAATTGCTAGAGGGTTTTTACACGGGGGCACCTCTCGTCAGTAACCCAAATGGCAGACATTGGTCAATATAGCCAATTTTAATTTGCACCTTCAATTTCGCTGCATTATGTTGTCATAATCCAACGAGCATTTTTGTTCACAAAATAAATAAAGGACTAACCATAAAATCAATCTCTTTATTGCATTTAGCCAATGAGGTAAAAATGGTATTATTAGATGTAATGAGAATTCTCGAATTGATTTATAGGGGTGTCGTCCAACATGTTTAGAAAGGTCAAGGTAAGAATGAAGCTCACACGTTTCACACTTAGCATTTTGCACTTAGGTAGAAAAATGGAAGCAAGAGAGGCCCCGTTGATATAATCAGATCTCTTTATAACAGAATTTGAAATTTAAATATTATTTAGTTATTAAAAACAATAATTATCCAAAGAATTAGTTTTTATTTTTTTAAAAACTTATAGTAAAATATATAAAAAAATTACTTAGATTTAAAACCTCAAAAGATAAGCATATTTTACTAAATAAAAACTTAAGAAAGCTAATATATTATTAACAAGTATATATTGATGTAATTTTCTTTCTCAAAATTTGTGTACTGTATTGAAGATTCAAAATATATGTTTATGACAACAAAGCATAAGTATTGCTTTCTTTATTATGAAAATAAATGACAATTAACATAAGTGAAATAATAAATTCAATTAATATTTGAGCAAAGTTGTTATGGAGGGATAATTTTATAAAGAGTGTATTCTTAAAATGATTTGTTACAGATAAAAAGGTTATTATAACAAAAAAACACTTAGCTGTTAATAGCGGAATGTTATTATAAAATGGTTGTTATAGAACTCTTGACTGTAAGGTATGCTTCACAAATTGGTTTATTACCGCTGAAGTGCAATCGAAATTTAGCTTCTGAAGTAAAATCACTGGAAGCAGAAACCAAAAACACCGCCATAGCTTTATCACAACATTCCTCGACAGAAAGGATCTATTTTGGAAGGGAAAAAAAAAAACTTCAGCTATTTTCTCCCCGACGACCACCCTATTATGACACTATCTGGTTCAATTATGCAAACAATAACTACCAGTAACTAAAAAATAATACAGTAATAATAACTAGGCCAACTTCTTTGAAAAAGGAAATTCTATTTACCAGGGAAAAGGGAAGGGGAGCAGAGGAAAAAAGACCATGAGAATCAAACCCAACCTCTATTCTGTGAAAAATGCCCACGGGTACCACTGCAATGTAAGCTTTGGTGGTAACCACAACTTAATTTCCTAAACTATTATAAACATTTTCTTGAGTCAGTGGACATTCGCATGCTTGCTGCATAAACAGTTCATGTGCAGTTGAAATAGCTGTTTAAGATGGCATGCAGTGTATTTTTGTGGAGCCCACTCATCGGGAACTTTCAGGAATTTCTCAATGTCATCAAACATGTTGACAGCAAATATATGGGACCTATCTAACTTGTATCCATATGTCTTCTCCTTACTCAGCTCAGTAGAAAAAAATGGAATACCTGAGAAGTATTATACTCGATGAAGCAGTACCCAAGGGTTTTCTGAGTCTCAGGATCAACAGGCATCCATAGACCATCCTCCTTAATAATACCAAGCTGGCTGTTCATTTTCCGAACTACTCCTTCCAACTTCTCAAATTTCTCTTTAGGCACCACATGATCATCATCAAACTCCAAGGGGTCCTCCTCCATTAAGTCATCATCATCACTGATACTTGGTCCAAATGCTTGAACCAAACTATCAACCACTTCATCTTCAGAATCAAATTCAGTTAAATTGGGACATTTGAGTACTCTCGTTTGTTGCCTTTTGTCACCTCCTTACTCTGCTGTGAACCATTCAGTTGAGCTGAGGCTTCATGTTCAAAGGCATGATGGTCTTTATTCACACTATTAGCTGCTTCAACAGTCACAGTTAATTGATTATGGTACTCAGAAAAAATAAAAGAGTAAATTTTTTGTAAAAATTAAAGAAAAAGAGATTGTTTATTCTTTAACAGTAAAATACTTTAGAACTTTAAATTAAACTACTTATATTTTCATATTGGTAAATATAAATCTTTACAACAATATCAAAAGAAATATATTGTAAATACATGCCTAATATTTTATTTATTCAAATTATCGTTTACTAATATAAATAATATTATCTCTATGTAAAGTTAAAGCCTTTATATCATTTAAGAATATTATACTATAACAATAGCTTTTTTGCATATATATGTGTGCATACATATATGAATTCTAACATAAAAAGTATAAGTACTTTTATTAAAATTTGTCTTTTGATCACAAATTTTATTGAGCTGCCTTTATGCCAAATACTGAACGAGTATTCTGCACCATCTATTTGGCTCCAATTTCTGTATTAGCATCTTCCACCAAGTCTTGATTATCAATATGATTAAGAATGACATCTTTTTGTTTAGAGACTATTGCTAGAGGAGTTGCTTTCTTACGCCGAGAGGGGGCTCAGGAAGTCTATGCATGTAGTCCACATGCTGTTTTTAGATACGTTTGCTTTACATGTGTTTGGAATTTGGGATTTTGCTGGTTTTGACTAAAATATTTCCTCGTTGCAGCTATCCGGCGATTCAAACACTATCAAGTGAAGTTTTTAAAAAAGTCATCGTCACTGATACTATTCCCATTGCAGATAAGCATTTTCCCCAGTTCACTGTGTTATCTATGGCAGAGGTAATGGGGAAAGCAATTTCGGGCGTACACGATGAGTTTAGAGTAAGTGGTAAGAACACCTCTCATTTCCCTTTTTCTCGTTAAAGTTCCTTAAGCATCATATCACTATCTGACTTGTTTTGGATGGCAGGTAGATTGTCCATCAGACCAAGAATTCTCCTTTATTAATTTTGTTGATTTGAAAGACTATGTTTAGTTTTGATGTTGTAATAGATTGCATCTAGACTTTATTTCCTGTTGTTTGGTACTATGTTCTATGTTGGTGTTCTTGAACTAAGACTTTACTTCCTGTTATCTCTATCACTTCTAGCCATCGGACATATGGTGTACAATCTCCTATTTAAAGCTTTTCCTTTGAGACAATTTTAAAGAAATTATTTTAGTATTTTATGTCGTTGTTTAGTATTTTATTTTGCCGAAGAAATTCAGATCGGAGATGGATTACTTTAATGAGCCAAGATAAATTTAGAAACACAAAGAAAAACAAGAGTTAGAGGTTTCAACATTTTATTGGATAAGCTTGCTAATGTCATCCGTTTGTAATCAACTATAACATTTAGAATCTAATGCTTTTCCAAAGTCGATTGGGAATTTGCTAGTTGAAACTAATATCATCCGCTTTGTAATCAACTATATCATTTAGAATCTAATATTTTTCCAAAGTCGATTGGGAATTTGCTAGTTGAAACTCTTGATCAAATTGCATCAGGACAACCTTCAGGTTTGAATGTTATATCCTTTGATGCTCTTACTCATACTTTGTTTAGAAATGTAGGAAATTTTTGGCGCACACAATAGGGTTATTAGTTAACCCTAGTATTCCCTATATAAGTACACTTACAATATACAATAAAATTTACTCTCTATAATATTTTTCCACTCTCTCTCTCTCTCTCTCTCTCTCTCTCTCTCTCTCTCTCTCTCTCTTAATCCAACCTTGGGTTTAGGCTGTGGTATATGAGGTTGCTCCGTCACAACATGACAACCACCACCGACCTGTAATTCCAGCCGCGGTTCCTCCGTTCCTTCCGCTTCCGCTACGCGAACAAGTAAGTTCTCGTGTTACAATTTACGCGCTATCTAATGTATTTGATTTATCGTATTCCTTCATTGGTATCAGAGCCATATGCTAGTTTTCTGGTCCAGAAACATATATATATATATATATATATATATATATATATATATATATATATATATATATATATAATCGTTGCTAAATTTATGTTTAAAGCTAGAACTGTATTTTTTTTATCTGGGTGCAATTGGGATAGGTTAATATGTTTAACCGTTGCATGACAGTTTTTTTGCTCACTTTAAAATCTGTTTTCAGATCTTTAAAAAAAGTCCTTAATAAAACGTCTATAGAATCCCCCGTGTCCCAAGAAACTCTGGACACCCTTCATAGAAATGGGTGGAAGTAATTTTTCAACCGCCTCCACCTTCGCCTTATATACTTCAATGCCACTCCTTGATACTCTATGGCCCAACACGATGCCTTCTTGTACCATAAAATGACACTTTTTTCAATCTAACACCAAATTTGTTTCTTCACAATGGGCCAAAACCTTGCTCAAATTCTTCAAACATTCATCATAAGAAGACCCAAAGACTGAAGAATCATCCATGAAGATTTTCATAATGTTTTCCACCATATCAGTGAAAATAGCCATCATGCACCTCTGAAAAGTGGCCGGTGCATTACAAAGACCAAACAGAATTCGCTTGAAAACAAAAGTACCATAAGAACAAGTTAAAGTGGTCTTCTCCCGGTCCTCTGGGCATATGACGATCTGGTTATACCCCGAATAACCATCAAGGAAGCAATAATATTCATGCCCCCGCCAATCTGTCCAACATTTGGTCAATGAATAGAAGTGGAAAGTGGTCCTTGCGGGTTGCTTTGTTGAGCCTTCTATAGTCAATACAAACTCTCCACCCCGTCACGGTGCGAGTAGGAATTAGGTCATTTTTCTCATTCTCTACCATAGTAATCCCCCATTTTTGGGCACACATTGCACTAGTCTTACCCAGTTGCTGTTAGAGATAGGAAAGATTATACCTGTATCGAGCCACTTAATTACTTTTTTCTTCACGACCTCTTTCATAATGGGATTTAATCTCCTTTGTTTCTCAACACTGGGGCGGTGTCCATCTTCCAAAATGATGGACTGATTCACTTGATGTTAGTAAGTGTCCACCCAATAGCCTTTTTATGCTCGCGAAGTACTCTGAGCAATTTTTCTTCTTGCACATCGGTCAAGCTCGATGAGATAATCACTGACAATGTCTCAGAGTTCCCCAAATAAGCATCGCGCAGATGCATGGAAGGGTCTTAAGATCTAGCTTTGGAGCTTCTTCAATATATGGCTTAGGAGGGGTCAAAGTGACAGGCCTGTCCAACTCCTCAAATATCCCAAACCCATGGACATAACTGCAAGACATGTTAAATCCTTGCTCAATTTATTCCATCATCTCATCTTCACTGTCTTCTTCATCCCAATCAAGGCTCGTTCAAGAGGATCTATGGATCTCATATAAGACACCAATGGCGTCATATCACTTTCCACCACAGAAATAATGGATAACTCTTCATAGTGGGCTGGAAATCTGAGTGCTTTATACACATTGAATACCTCCACTTGGTTGCCCACTCTCATCGTCATATTTCCTTCACATACATCAATAATAGCTCGACCCGTGGCTAGGAATGGACACCCCAAAATAAATGGGACTTCCTGATCAGGCTCATAGTCCAAGATAATAAAATCTGCAGGGAATATGAAAGAACCCACTTGAACTAACACAATCACTCCTTCAAGATGAGCAAGGGAGCGATCAGCCAACTGTAAAATTACAGTGGTTGGGCGCTTCTCACCCAACCCAAATTGTCTGAACACTACCTATTCTTTGTATTAAACTTACTCCCTCCATTGTGTTATTTTGTAGACATGAAAGCCATCTCTCCAGTTGGCTGAGTGAGGTGAACCTCTCTTTGCTTCTCATCCCTGATAAGGAGAGAGTAGGCATGATTGATAGAAGGCAAAGGTGAGAGCATAAGCAAGCTACTCCTAGGTCCAGAATAGGCTTTATTCAGTCCTATAAGAAAATGAATGAGCCTTGCATCTTGTTGTGACTTATATGTTTTGGACTTTCCTCCACAAAAATACTCATGGGTACAATATTGGCAAGTGTCAAGACTGTCAAGTTCATTCTAAAGCCTTTTGAGCATAGTGTAGTATCCAGCAATGTCCAAGTTACCTTGCACTGACTCATTGATTTCCTTTTGCAGATGATAAATTGTTAGGAAAGCTAAATGGATTTATATTTATTTTTATTTTACATTATTTTTACGTACTATATAAAAGTTATACTCGCTGTCTTTGATCAAATTTATGCTTACCCCAAGATCACAAAAGCTCGCCCGACTGCATGCTTACCAATCGAGATTTGGATAGTGAAACTACCTGGATCCTTCAATTTCTGAGGTAGCTTGCTTTGAATTCTAGAGCTACATCCTTCAGTGAGTGCCACAGTATCGAACTCTGTCAACCTTCTCTTATTCGCCACTATGTCCTTGATGTATTTGGCATATTTGGGCACTTTTTGAAGGATGTCTACCAGTGGAATATTGATTTGCACCTGCTTCAAAATATCAAGAAACTTTTTATAAGCGGCATTATCCTTCACTTTCTGCAATCTCTGAGGGAACGGGGGGTTGTGTCCTCACAACTAATGATGGGGGTTGCTTGGCAACCGCCTCTTCAACTGGCTTCTCTGACTCCTTTGCCTTTTCTGATTCTGCTTCTACGGTGGTTGGTTTCTCATGAAAGGTCACTTGCTTTCTCTTTTTCGACGACACTTCTTCTAACTGTCTCCCATTCCTCAATGACACAACATTAATAGATGCCTTAGGATTAGCCTCAGTGTCACATGGAAGAGCTCCAACTGGTCGAGTATTTTGGGCACTAGCAAGTTGCCCCATTTGTCGCTCCAAATTTCTCATTGCTGCTGCTTGGGCCTGGTGGTCAGCCATCAATTTCTTTAGCATCTCCTCAATATGACTCGTCGGGGTTGTAGTTTGCTCAGTATGTGGTGGTCTACGTTGCTGTTGAGGAGCTTGTGGTCTATACTGATTCTAAGCCCCTTGGTTTCCACCCCAAGAGAAGTTTGGGTGGTTCCTCCAGTTAGGATTGTAAGTGTTCTCATACTGGTTTATCTGGCCACTGTTTGCATTACACATAAAACATACATACTCTGGATTAACTAGGCATAAGTCGCTCGTGTGACCATCTCCACATACTTACAAAAAATATTTGAACCTGTTGTATTGGCTGGGTTTGCTGCTTGTTAATAACCAAGGTCATCTGTTGACTTGGTTGGCCAATGTGGCAATCTGTGCTGATAATGCAGAAACGATATCTAACTCGAGAACCCCTGCAGATTTTTGCACTGTGTGTCTGCCCATCTCTTCTTGCCAATCAGGATTGCTTTTGGAGAATTTGTTCAATAATGCATATATTTCATCTGAGATTTTCTCCAATACTTGGCCTCCCGCTGCAACATCCACTACAATCTTCGTCTCAGGAAGCCCTTCTATGAAAGTGTGAGCTAACACTTCATTTGTCTGATTGTGATGAGGACAGTCTCTGAACAACCCCTTGAACCTTTCCTAAGCTGAGTATAAAGACTACCCCGATTTCTGTTTGAAGGTAACTATCTCACTTATGATCTTTATAGTTTTTCCTGAAGGAAAGAACCTTGCCAAAGATTTCCTCGCGAGATCATTCCATGATGTTATAGAATTGGTTGGTTCCCCTTCAGCCATCACTTTGCTTTGTCCAATAGAGAGTACGGGAATAATGTGAGCCTCACATAGTCTGGAGTGACTCCGTTAGTGATATAAGTATCACTAATCTCCAAGAAGTTCAGAATGTGCTGTTGTGGATCATCGTGTGGAAGACCAATAAACTGCCCATTCGCATGTAGTAACTGGATCATGCTCTATTTCAGCTCAAAGTGCCCAGCGATTCTGGGCTTCACAATGCTGGAGGTGACATTAGCGATGCTGGGCATCGCCACCTCCTGAACAACCATATGTTGCTCCTCTGCCATATCCACAGGAAATTGAACAAGTGCTTGAAGATTATCTGTGTCCCTTGCTTCCCTCAACCTCCTGTGAAATGTTCTCTCAGGTTCGGGGTCAAAGCCTTGAAGTCTATCTTGGCTTCTGACCCTCCGCATTCAATCAAAGTTCCTGAGAGCATAGCAACCAATAAGAAATGTTAGACTTGACGAAATAAACAATTAAAGCAAAAACTAGAAAGTAGTCAATATTCAAGTCCCCGGCAACGTCGCCAAAAACTCGTCGCTCCCCAATGCACACGCAAGTATACGTGGTCGTACAAGTAATAAAATGATAAGTTGAGTGTCGAACCCACAAAGACTTGTATTAACTACCCCTTAAATTCACCAAGATTGTTATTCAGTCAAGTCAATTAGAGTTCAAAAGTGTAATTATCCTAAACAATAATTCAAACAAGTAACTAAATTATCAAGCAGCAAAATGGTTGTTGTGTATTCAATAGAGACAAATATTCCAGGGTTGTGGTCGATTCACCAATCCTATTGTGCTCTAGTTAACTCTCTCTTTCATACAATTCACTCATGATTGCTAATTAATCGAACAATTGCTCTCGTAGTATTCTCCCGAATTCCTACTCGCCTATTCAAAATAGATTAACACCTATATTCCTATGGAATCAATCTATTAAAAATACATTAAGCTTACGATATTTAATTAAGCACGGTGACTAGGTATATTCCTATCCTAACCACAAATCTGCCCCGTCCCCCCTCAGAGTTAAGATCATGCTCTCTTCAATTCTTCTCTAATCTAAATAGAACCTAACTGTTGGCCAGAGAATTAAGCACTTAATCACAGAATTGAAGAAACAACCATATATTGGTAAATTTTAATCAAGGTTAAATCTACTTTAAACAACAATATTCATGGCTAAATCACAACCCCAGAACTATGGGTTTTAGCCACTCATGATAATATCAAAACAAATTCACAAGTGTTGAATAATTGAAAATACTAAGAAAAGATGAAGTAAACTGAGATATCCTCGCTCCCAGATGTTCCTTGTGTGTATTTTTCCTTCTAAGTGGTGCCTCCTCTGCCTCCAAAAATGTTAGTTCCCCTTCAAATTAGATTTAGAATTTCTTTTATCCGCATTATGGGGGGTTTTGGGCCGAAATACCCTTGACCTGGGCGAAATAGGAGAGACTTCCCGTCACCAGTGCCCTAGGTAGCGTAGGGCGCTAGCCCTGGCACTGGGAAAATAAACTTTCTGGAAATTGCGCCACAGGTAGCGCCCCATGCTGTTTGTGGCGCTACAATGTCCAGTTTTCAACCTTTTCCTTCTTTATGGCTCTAATCTCGCACCTTTCGCCCCCTATTGCCTCTGGATGATTCCTACATATAAATACTCCCACAACCATCTGCATCAACCAACCAAATCTGAACTTTAATGGCCATCGACCATGCTATTTCTACAGTACTAGCCAAGCATCCACATTTCAATACCCCAACACTACTACCATAACATAGACCATCCCCTGACTGCCCGGCAATAGTGCCACCATACACTGAACATCCAAAAATCTTCCCCCGCTCTTCCGAGCTTGTGGCATTATTATCAAAACCAAATCACAACCTTAACCTCAACTTCCAATTTCTATACCGCTCACCGCACTTATCATGCCGCTACGTGATAATACACGTATTCACCATAACCCTTGAACTACTAGTAGAATAAACACTTCAGTGGCTAGAAAGCTTTCACTTAGCTTATTTCAGAAGGGCCAATGCAACACACAACCAAATTCCCAAATCGTAGAAAAAAAAATAACAACCTCAAGCCGTGATCTGCACCGTCATAACTCTTCCGGAATCCATTTACACAACAAAGTCATTTGAATCAACTACCTCCCAAATCAATCAGGTCATGACAACTGTCAAGCCCGCACGTACAATCACAAACTACATGTATAACTTCACACACCGAAGGATCTGATCATTGCCACAACCATGCCGATTCAACCATTACTAACCGACCCAACTTCTT
The DNA here is from genome assembly GCF_000390325.3 of Nicotiana tomentosiformis. Taxonomy (NCBI): domain Eukaryota; kingdom Viridiplantae; phylum Streptophyta; class Magnoliopsida; order Solanales; family Solanaceae; genus Nicotiana; species Nicotiana tomentosiformis. Next base: position 88,100,744 of record NC_090813.1, read on the forward strand.
TCAATGTACTCTTGAACTATCTTAGAAATATAATAGCTCCATTCACAATATAAAGAACTCAATCTGCACTCATCCCGAGTGACCCAAATCGCGATATTACATTGTCTCAATACCCATGAATCATCTCATACCTCATTACGTGCACACTAGCATCTTTAATTGGTATACTCATTCTACATGAACTCCCTCAAATCCGAAGCTATTTCTTTCTTTCCTCCAATACCTCACCGCATACCCGACGATAACATAGAACACTCCAAGTCCCGTTCATAATCCACTACAGAAACTCGATCCTTAACCATACAACGGACCCGAAATCCTTAGGTACTAGACTTAAATTCTTGAACTCACTGGACCATTGTTAAGAGTTACCCACTCTGACCCAGTTTCAAATATAACCAAACTCCATTGATCTGCTAGCATATGAATATCCTCTCAAAAAGCAACCGGCTGGATTCTTTTCCTTGCACATTACACCCACAAGAAGCATAAACTCTAAGTCTTCCCAAATCATGCACCTCAATCGATAAGGCGAAGTATAGCACCCATTCATCGAGTTCCTTGCTCGAATTACTCCTGATGTTTTCTTTTCTTAGTCATAAATAGTTCACTAATGCACCAATAGCTAGAAGCCGCACAAGCAGACAACCACGCGATCCAATCGTAGACGGTGGGGCTCCCCCGCTTAGCTTTAAGCTACCATCATGTAATGTAGAGCCCACCATGATTCCTCCTTCTCAATTACCATAATTTCGCACCTTTAACCCACCAAATTCTCGAAATCCCTTTGTTAAGCTTTCCCCGAACATTCTGAACCATCAGCCACAATCACATATTCGACCTCTTACCGGGTAGCAAGTAAAAATCTTCGTAGAAGCTTCATCATCATCACACAACCGTTATCCTGCTCATAGGAGATAACCCACATGTGAACTTCCATGCCGACATCTTCCAACGACGCTGCACTGGGTGCAATTAACACGCATTCAGTAAACCTCCTGAGCCTATGCTCGTCCACCAGCTATACAAGTCCGTTTATTCCCTATTGACATCAACTAAGAGTTCAACAATATCATCCAACTCATGTCATATTGCATCTGAAACGATAATCAAATCTTCATACCCCTCCTCATTTCAAGCAAACTTCTTCATGCCATATTAAATCTCTCTTCATACAATGAACATTATTCCAAATAAAATACGTAGACCAAATCACCTTTCATCACGATTCCCAAGCCATTCAACACTTTCTCAAGGCACGTGGTTATTCTACCACAGAATCCATATACTACTCTGCCTCTCCCACTTTGGTCAAACCATCTCCTTTAAACAACTTCTCGACTTCCGTTTCTCATACTTGACTCGCTAATAATTCAACTACCGCAAGATACCTCCCACATGTCCTTCCTCATTCTTCGTTACCTAGTGTTGTATCAAATCAAAATCCATCTCTATAAACCTGAGCTAATAAATTGCTACCAGCTTTAAGCCTCTTGGAAGACCATATTCCTCGAGCCACCACATTAGAAATACCGATTCGACCCTGAACCATTGCACACTGCTATTTCTGACCACCGCCCCTCAGGCACCATTTCACAACACCCTGCCCCGAACGCAAAAATCAAAGAAGATCATGACACCGATGAACCATAATGCGTTTGAACAAGGACGACGACACCGCATTACAATGAAAATTCTATCACACTCGGAAATACCAAGTCTCGTTATCCCATCAACCCAAACCTGAACATTTATAGTCCAATTGTCTTTTCTTTGCTGGGATTAAATACTGAACCTCTAAATCATGAACCGAGAGATCCTCCTTTCGAGTCATTCACTAGTTCAACACGTAGATAGGCACCCTACTATTTCACCAACACTGTGCATAGCTTCAAAACCATACCGATACTGAACTGAAATGACAGAACCTCCTTCCGCAAGAAGACGATAATAACTTGCTTGAATGCGCATGGAAAAACATCCTGCACCGCGTCTGTAGTACCATTACAACTCCTCGATTTTCAATTGACATGAGCGCTCAACATCATATAAGAATGAGTAGGAAGGAAATAAAGGCACAAGCCTAAATGGAATCAAACTGCACGATAAAGGAATCAAGAAGGGAAGCACTCCTAACAGTCCTGTAGCCTCTCGAAGATAAGTACAGGCGTCTCCGTACCGATTTGCAAGACTCTACTAGACTTGCTCATGACTCGTGAGACCTCGGTAAACCTAACGCTCTGATACCATGTTATCATGACCCAAAATTCACTATAGATTGTGAGGGCGCCTAACGTCGCCGTCAGGCAAGCCAACAGTAATTTACTAAATTAATTACTCATTTCTATTACTTTTGAAATCATAATTTCCATTAATAAAATAGTATGAAATAAAATTTATAGGGTGAAACAATGTTAATTACGTGAACTACCATACTAAACATCCAGTAGGAACCCCCAAAATCCGGTGTCATAAGTGCATGAGCATCAACTAGGAAATATGATAAATTACAACCTATGTCTGGAATACAAATTAGACAGGAGAATTTAAATAACTTTGATGAAGACTCTATATGCTGCGGATTCGTAATATGGAATGCAGCTCACCGTAAGTCCCTGCAATAGTCGCGCCTCTACGCCCAGAAAACCACTAGACTTATATGTACCTGCACAAAATGTGCAGCAAGTGTAGTATGAGTACGTAAATCAACTCGTACCTAGTAAGTATCAAGTCTAATCTCGAAGAAGTAGTGACGAGAGGTCGAAATCGACACTTACTAAATGTCCAATAAAGCAATATAATAAAAGCGTAAGCAAATATGAAGTGCATAACAATAGTGGGGTAAATTTGTAAGGTTTAAGATCTTCCAATTATTTCTTTTAAAGCATAAGTTTCTCGATTCTTGTATTCTACATTAATATCTTAGAAAAATGCCAAGTGTCAATACCAATTAAGTAAGAAATACCAAAAAATGTCGGGCTTCAGTGGAAGGTTTATCTTGTGAATATTCGAACTACTAGCGATAACGCACGATTCTGCCGAGGTCGTTCGGCCCGATCCGAAATAACGTGTACACTGCCGAGGGACGTGCGACACGATTCATAGATGCATCTATACTGCCGAGGCATTTGGCCCGCTTCACAAGAAAAGAGGACACTTTATGAACCTCCTGAATGAGAAGATATCACGAGGCTAACACGTAAGAATGTACAATTTCTATTAACGGTCGAGTAATTCGCACAAAAATTCAAGTACGTGAAATTTTAGTCTTTTACTATTTCCTATAGCAATTTTCAATATGATTTAGGTACTTCAATTAACAAAGGATGCAAACATTACAAGTAATTCATGATTTGGGTCCTAAACTACCCGGACATAAGTATAATTAGTAGCTACGCATGGACTCTCGTCATCTTGTGCGTACGTAGCCCCCACAATTAGAGCATATATTAATTTAATTCACCTATGGGGTAAATTCCCTCTTACAAGGTTAGATAAGAGACTTACCTCGCTCCGAAGTTTCATAGCCGGCTCCAACGCCACTCTAACACCTCAAACCGATGCTTGTCGATCCAAAACTATGCAAACAATGTGCAAACCAATCAAAATGTGTCATAATACCCATAATTAATCAATTTAAACAAATTTCCAACTCCGCTCGAAAAGTCGATAAAATTCACCCTTGGGCCCACGTGCCCGGATTCCAAATATTTTCGAAGATAAACTTTACCCACAAGATTATAAACTCAAATAAATGATTTATTCCCAATTCCATGTCCAATTTCGTGGTAAAAATCCAAAATTACCAATTTCTAGGTTTCCTTCAAAATCTCACAATTTTTACTAATTTTCATGCTTAAATCCATATAAAAACCATGTATTTAACTCACAATGTGAAGAAATCACTTACCCAATTATAGTTGATGAAGATGGCACTCCAAAAGTGCTCCAAAATCGGCTCCCTTGGACGAAATGAGATGAAAATGGGCCAAACCCCCGTTTTATAGAACCCTCACTGCCCAACGCAATTTTTGCTTCTGCAGTGAGAAGGTCGCTTCTGCGGCTCCAAGTCTCGCACCTGCGAGAAACCAAGCCAAGGATGTTGGCCGCTTCTGCGGCCCTCATGTGCATTTGCGCCCACGCTTCTACGCTGCCAACTCCGCAGGTGCGGTCCCGCTTCTGCAGCGAGATGGCTGTATCTGCGGTCTCAACACTTCCCAACGAAATCCGCATATGCGTTCCCCTTGGCCGCTTCTGCACATCCACACCAGCGGTCAAAACCTCGCAGGTGTGGTTACACCAGAAGACAGCTACTTCAGCCTTTCTTCCAAGTCCAAATTCAATCCGTTGACCATCCGAAATCCACCCGAGGCCCTCAAGACCTTAACCAAATATACCAACACATCCCAAAATACCACACGAACTTAGTCAAACCTTCAAATCATGTCAAATAACATCAAAATCATGAATCACACCCCAATTCAAGCTTTATGAACTTTAGAACTTCAAACTTCTACATTCGACGCCGAAACCTATCAAATTAAATCCGGTTGACCTCAAATTTTGCACACAAGTCATAATTGACATTACAGACTTATTCCCACTTCCGGAATCAGAATCCGAACCCAATATCAAAAAGTTCAATGTCGGTCAAACTTCCTAAAAATCATCCAAATTTTCAACTTTCTCCAATTCATGCCGAAACGAGCTACGGACTTCCAAATCAACGTCCGGACATGTTCCTAAGAACAAAATTATCATACGGAACTATTCCCAGGCTCGGACTCCCAAACGTACATTGATAACATAAAAATCTACTCCAACCCAAACATAAGAAATTATTAAACCTTCGAAATGCCAACCTTCCGTAATAGGTGCAGAAATACTCCCGGGCCACCCGATACCTGACTCGAATATACGCCCAAGTCCGAAATCACCATACGAACCTATTGGAACCTTAAGTTCCTGATTCTGAGGTCGTTTACTGAAAATCCAACCTTAGCCAATTCTTCCAACTTAAAGCTTCCGAATTTAGAATTTTCTTCCCAAATCAACTCCAAACCTCCCGAAATTTGATTCCGACCACACGTACATGTCATGATACCTGAAGTGCAGTTACTCAAGGCCTCAAACCGCCGAACGACGCGCTAGAGCTCAAAACGACCGGTCGGCTCGTTACAAACTCAAATATATAATTTATTCCAAATTCCATGTCTAATTTCGTGGTCAAAATCCAAAAATACCAATTTCCTGGTTTTATAACAAAATCCCAAATTTCTATTAATTTCCATGTTTAAATCCATATATAAACCTTGTATTTAACTCACAATAGGCGGGAATTACTTGCCTCGATATGGATGATGAAAATCCTCCCTCCAAGAGCTCCAAAAATTGCCCAACCAAATGAAATATGGGAGAGAAATAAGTAAAGTCCCGCATTAAATCATTTTGCCTAGGCCTGCTCTTCTTCGCGATCGTGAAGGCCAAAAATCACTGCCTCCAAATTTTCCTCCACACGTTCGCGACCTCCTCATTGCATTCGCAAAGCCTTCTGACCCCCTGCCCTTCGCGTTTGCGGGCCATGAGCCGCGTTCAGAAAGGCTTAACAGCTCAAGGCCAGCTCCCCTTTCCTTCTACGCGTTCGCGACCACCCTGCCGCGTTCACGTATGTTTCCTCAGCTTCCCCTCCGCGTTCGCGTCCACTGCGTCGCATTTGCGATGAACAAATCCAGCAACCCCCAAAAATCCTTTTTTCGCGAACGCGTGAGACCCTTCGTGTTTGTGAATAACAACACCAGACACCAACACCAACTGTTTCAAATCACCCAAACTTGGTCCGAAACCATCCCGAAACACACCCGAGGCCCCCCAGGACCCCATCCAATCACACCGACCAGTCCCAAAACATGAAACGAACCTGTTCGAGGCCTCAAGTCACACCAAACAACATCAAAACTACGAATTGGCGATCAAAATCCTTCTTTAAACTTTCAAACTTCCATACTTCGGCGAACGCGTTCGAATCAAATCAAAATATTCCGGAATGACGCCAAACTTTGCGTACAAGTCATAAATCATGATACAAACTTATTCCAAGGCTCGAAATGCCAAACAGACATCGATAACACCAAAATCCACTTCAAACCAAACATATGAAAATTTTAAACTTTCAAAATGCCAACTCTCCACAATAAGAACCAAAATACTGCCGGGCGACCCGATACTCAACCCGAACATACGCCCAAGTCTGAAATCGTCATATGAACCTATTGGAACCTTCAAATCTTGATTCCGAGGTCTTTTACTCAAAAGTAAAATCTTAGACAATTCCTTCCAACTTAAAGCTTCCGAAATTAGAATTTTCCATCCGAATCAACTTTGAACTTCTCGAAATTCAATTCCGACCACACGTACAAGTCCTAATACATGAAGTGAATCTACCTAAGGCCTTAAACCCCTGAACGGCATGCTAGGGCTCAAAACAACCGGTCGGGTCGTTACATTCTCCCTCACTTAAATATACGTTCGTCCTCGAACGTGCCAAGAACTGCTCCGGAGTTGTCCGAAATCACTGTTTAACACCTTGTGCACCTACCCATGCCACCGCAACCCTGCTAATCCCATTAGTTCGAGCCAGACTGAAAATTCTCCCTTTTATTTTGTCAATAAGCCTTTAAACCAAATTCCAACCTCCGAATTTCTCTACAAGATCTGATTCTAACATACGAACACCATATCAATCACTACACACTGTACCAAGACATGATCATACACCCATGCTGACATCACACAACATACTGCATAACTCATTTGCTCGTGATAATCCTCCTCCAAGAACAACAGCTGCAAATTAACTAACCCGATGCCTGTAGCATACCTCATAACACATATAAACCTGGTCTCAACCCTCACCATACTACAACAATGAAAGAGATGTGCAGGAACTCATAATCACCCATCAAATCAAAAACTCGCGGAGTTTCTTCGCCTGACAAGGACCATTACCTCATTCTGAACTAAATAGTGACATTTTCTCTTCAATATACCTTACATAAATCTGACCGCACCGATTTCAGGTCGAATAACCTCATCTCACCCAGTACGAGCTGCTCAGGCAATAAGCCACCTCAAACACTGACCAAGATCTCATATGACGCCATCAATGCGCCAACAAGTTACAACTTGAATATGATATGTAAGGAGGAACGAACCCTGGGAAAGAACTACCCAGCCCACGTAGCGAATAAAATGGTCGAACAGATGCTATGAACACTTATCAGAGAATGAGAAAAAGATATATACAAGAATAGATATAGGAAACCACATTCAACATCCCACTGTTGCAGCTTGCAACCCGATTCACACATGATACTGTTGCTAGGGCTGCTTATCGGGCGGATTGGGCGGTTAATTACTCTTAACGGTTTGGCTTAACGGTTATCGGTTTTTAAATGTATTAATCCGCTAGCCACCCGATAAGATATCGGGCGGATTGGTATCGGTTTAGCTCTTATCGGGCGGTTATTGGGCGGTTTATCGGCCTAATTCAATCTATATTGCGTGTATTAATTGTTTGCTGACCGCCTAACATACAAATTCAGAATAGGAAATTATACATTGAGTCCAGACATATATGTCTTTTAACGCCTATATAAGAATGATGTAGTGTCATGTGTTGTAGAGTAAAAAAAGATGTGGCACAACACTGTTGTTCTTCTATTAAACATAGACAACATGTATTAGTTTTAAAAAACAAAAGCAGAGGTGAACCATAGACATCAACTTAAACAATCTTGTTGTAGGGTGGGAGAATAAGCTAAGCTAAGCCAAGCCTGGGATCTTCTGATGCATAGTACGTAAGGATTCTGATTATTTAGGAATTAGGCGTTAGAACTTAGAGATAGAGTACTGGAAGAAGTGGAAGGGTTTTTGATCTTTAATATATATATATATATATATATATATATATATATATATCCTTAACGGGTTAACGGATTATCCATTAAGAAAATTGAATAATCCGCCCCCAAACCGATAAGCCGTTAATAAAAAAATTTCAATCCGTTCCCCGTCCGTTAAACCGTTAAACCGATATTAATAAGCCATTAAGCTTCGGTTTCGGTTCGGTTTTCTGTTTCGGTTCGGTTTTCTGTTTCGGTTTGGTTTTGAATACCCCTAACTGTTGCTGCGTGCAACCCGATCCAAAAAACATACCCGTGACGGCCTGCCACCTGATCCACACATAACAGTAAATAAGGGAATACCCATCAAGCCATAATACTCATACCTACGAAATACCCGAATATCGACCACAAGCATGCCAAGTGCAAAAATACAACCCTGGGGAGACTGATTGCACCATATGCTACAAAACCCAAGCACAACTAAGTTGCGATAAATGACCTGCATCTCTAGAGCCATCCTGCTCATATAATACCACAAGCTACACGGGATCACAACACATGTGCAAATAATCAAGTTGTCTCATAACCCAAATGGCAAAATAAAGTATTACATGGAATAGCTGACGACAGGAATAACATCTAAAGCCCGAAGACTAATCCGCAAGCGATGCTATGCCGAACAAACACATCCGACCTGCTGTAAAGCACACATTCACATTAGACCCACTAACGGACCCCAAGCTAATTCCAATCATCCCATACTGGGCCAACAACCTTTCAAGGATACATAATGGCCTTATTCATGACACACACAAGTAGCCATCCCAATCCGGAACAAACTCCCAGAGTTCACAACCAATGGAATAGAGCGCCTTCCAGGCATAAAATCTCACATTAACGATAGCAGCATAATCTCCATGCCTGGTTTCAATCTTTAATAATCAAGTGACAAATATGTCAGACTTATAATATTTTTCCCGTGGGATATGTTCCCACGACCTTCCGCACCAGGTAGCAAAGTCTTCACCTCCACACCACCAACCGTACTAATTCTGTAAAGCCAACCAAGAGTCCGTAATTCAATACACAAAGCCTCCTACGCAGGGCACCGTTCTCAGGTGACACTAAAGAAAATGGAAACTTACTCTGAACATCAGAATTCTTCCCTGCTCATCGATCTCGTGACATTCTTGTCAACACCGAACCGCAACCTTGATCCTAAACTTCCAATTCCCATGCCACTCACTGCAGCTATCGTGTTGCTACGCGAGAGTACAAAAATTCATCATAACCCCTGAACTACTAGTAGAATAAACACTTCATTGGCTAGAATCCCTTTCACTCAACTCATTTCAGAAGAACCATTGCAACACGCAACTGAATTCTCATAACTACAGAAAATACAAACCTCGAGTCATGGTCTAAACCGTCATAACTCTTCCGGAATCCATTTACACATAACAAGGCCATTAGAATCAAATATCTCCTAAATCAATCAAATTATGGTGGCTGTCAAGCCCGCATGTACAACTACCAACCACCTATATAACTTAGCACGCCGAAGGAACTGATCATTGCCATAATCATGCTGATTCAAACCATTACTAATCGACCCCACTTCCTTTAATCTACTCTTGACTTGCCTTAGAAGTAATAATAGCTCCATTTAAGTACATAACAAAACTTAACAACACTCCTCCCGAGTGACCCGAATCACGAGACCACATCGTGTTAATACCCACTGCAAAAACTCGATCCTTAATCGCACAACGGACCCAAAATCTTTAGATACCGCGCTTACATCCTTGAACCAATTAGAACCACTATTGAGAGTCACCCACTCTGTCCTGGTCTCGAGCATGGCCAAACTCCAACGCTCTGCTAGCACATGAACACCATCTCAAGGAAGCAACCGGCTGAATTCTCTTCCTTGTACATCACATCCACAAGTAGCATAAACTCTGAGTCTTCCCAAAAGTTGCACCTGAATCGATAAGGTGAAATATAACACACATTCATCAAGTTGTTTGCTCGAATTACCCCTGATGTTTTATTTTCTTAGTCATAATAACCTACCAATGCACCGATAACCATAAACCGCACAAGCAGACAACCACGCGATCAAATCGTAGACGGTGGGGCTCCATCACTTAGCTTTAAGCAACAATTACATAAACCTAGAACCCACAAAGATTTCTCCTTCTCAATTACCATGATCTTGCACCTTTAACCTGCCACTTTTCTCGAAATCTTTTGTTAAACTTTTCATGAACATTTCGAATTATCAGCCACAATCGCATATTCGACCTTCTGTCGGGTAGTAAGTAGAACTCATCGTAGAAACTTCATCAAAATCACGCAACCGCTAACTCGCTCATAGGAGATCACCCACCTGTGGAATTCCTTATCGACATCTTCCAACGACGCTGCACTAGATACAACTACCACTAAATCAGTAAACCTTCCTAATCCCATACTCGTCCACCAGCTGTACAAGTCTGTTCATTCCCCATTGACATCAACCGAAAGTCCGACAATATATTCCATCTCGAAGTCACGTTGTATCAAAAAACGGTAATCATGTTTTCAAACCCCTCTTCATTTCAAGCAACTCCTCTTTTCCATATTCAATCTTCCTCAGTGCAGTAGTCTCTACCTCAAATACAAATCCGTGGACCTAGTCACCTCCCACCATGATTCCCAGATCGTTATAAACTTTTCTCAAGGCATGTGGCTATACTACTACGGAATCTATATGCTATTCTGCCACTCCCACTTCAGTTAAACCATCTCCATTAAGCAACTTATCGACCTCCGCTTTGCATACTTGACCTGCTAGCAATTCAACCACTGCAAGACACCCCCCCACCATGTCTTTCCTCATCCTTCGTTGCCCAATTGCTGCCTTAAATCAAATCCATATCTGTAGCACCTAAACTGATAAATTTCTACCAACTCTACCTCCTCGAAGATCATCTTTTTCGATCCATCAACATTAGAAACACCGATTCGATTATGAAACTGCTACACACCGCCATCTCTGATAACCACTTCTCAGGCACCACTTCACAACACCTTGCCCCAAAGGCAAATCGAAGAAGACCATAACACCGATGAATCTTAATGCATTCAAACACGAATGACAACACCACGTCGCAAATGAGAATTCCACCACACTAAAAAATATCAAGTCTTACTACTCCATCAACCAAAGCCTGAACATCCATAGACCGATTGTCTTTCCCCAGCTGGAATCAAATGCCAAACCCCTAAACCATGCACTGAGAAATCCTCCTTTCGAGTCATTCACTGCCTCGACACATTGACAAGCACCTTACCATTACACCAACACTGTGCGATAACATTGCATGAACATCATAACAATCTGTGCGTAGCCTCAAAACCATAGGCAATACTGATACAAGGCATGAAACGACAAAACCCCCTTTCACAAGACGACGATAATAACTCGCTCGAATACGCAGGGAAATACATCATGTACCACATATGCAGTACCACTACAACTCCTCAATGCCCAATTGATAACAAGCGCTCCACGTCGCATAAGATTGAGTAGGAAGGAAATAAAGGCATAAGCCTCAAAGGAATCAAATAGCACAATGAGGAATCAAGAAGGGAAGTGCTCCTATATCCCTATAGACTTTTGAAGATAAGTACAGATATATCCGTACCGATCCGCAAGACTCTACTAGATTTGCTCATGACTCATGAGACTTAAGTGAACCTAACGCTCTAAGACCAAGCTGTCACGATCCAAAATCCACTATAGGTCATGAGGGCACCTAACGTCACCGTCAGGCAAGCCAACGGTGATTGATCAACTTAATTACTCATTTTTATTACTTTCGAAATCGTAATTTCCATTAATTAAATAGTATAAAATAGAATTTACAGGATAAAATGATAATAATTTCATGAACTACCATACCAAACAACCAGTAGAAGCCCACAAAGCCTGGTGTCGCAAGTGCATGAGCATAAACTAGGAAATATAATAAAATATGACATATGTCTGGAATACAAGTTAGACAGGAGAAAATAAATAACTCTGATGGAGACGCTGTATGCTGCGGATCGTAACATGGAATGCAGCTCATGGTAAAGTCCCCGCAATAGCTGCGCCTTTGAGCCCAAAGACCACCAGACATATATGTACCTGCACAATACGTGCAACAAGTGCAACATGAGTAGGTAAATCAACGCGTACCCAGTAAGTATCTAGCCTAACCCCGGAGAAGTAGTGACGAGGGGTCGACATTGACACTTACTAGTGGTCCAACAAATCAAATACAGTAGGAAGTAAACAGATGTGAGGCAGAGTAAGTAAACGAGATAAACAAGTATAAATACGCCGTACAATCCTCATCTCAACAATAAACTCGAGCTCTCAGTTAGCAGTTACCTCCTCAACCAGAGTATATGTATATAATGGACCTCACCAGATAGGTCATCACAGTTCAAATTTGGAAAACTCACATATACATTGGCTTCTTGTCAAATATTACGCATGATTTCATAAGAGTATTTTATAAAAATGCCGAGGCATACAGCCCGATCCCATCAGAATATGTGCACTACCGAGGGTCGAATGACATGAACCATAGATACATCTATTATGCTACCAAGGCGAATGGCGCTCCCATCACAGTGTGATACATAATCCTGCCGAGGCGAACGACCTGATCCCATCATAATATGTGCATTGCCAAGGGTCGAACGACACGAACCATAGATGCATCTATTATACTTGCCGAGGCGAACGGCCCAATCCCATTAGAATAAGAACCTTTAACGGGTCCTTGACCCCATTCACGAATGAACGTGTGAGTTATGAACTTTAAGAAAGCTTTTCGATGAAAATGCACAATGCTGGAGAAATTCGTAAGGGGAGCACAATTATTCCGCGGCTAAATCAAGTAGCGTGTTAAATATCTACAATAGCAAGTCTAACACTCTACGCAAGTCTAGTCTCAAGTCATAACGTAAGATAAATGAATTAAATGAGCAAAGATAACTCCAACAGTACAATAATAGCATAGCGTGAACCTAAGTATACCCGAACATAACATGAATCTAGCTACGTACGGACTCTCATCATCTCATACGTACGTAGCCCCCACAACAAGTAGAACATAACAAATAAATCACCTAGGGGTAGTTTCCCCCTCACAGGGTTAGACATGAGACTTACCTTGCTCCGAAGCTCCATAACTGGCTCCAACATCTCTCTGACACCTCGAACCGATGGACTTCATTCCAAAACTAGTCAAACAATGTGAAGACCAATCAAAATATACTCTAATACCCATAATTAATCAACTTAAACAATTCCCAACTCCACTCAAAAAATAGATAAAGTCAACCCTTGGGCCCACGTGCCCGGATTCCGAATATTTTTGAAGATAAACATAACCCATAACAATACGAACTCAAATATATAATTTATTCCAAATTCCATGTCCAATTTCGTGGTCAAAATTCAAAAATATCATTTTTTAGGTTTTCTACCTAAATCCCAAATTTTCACTAATTTCCATGCTTAAATCCATATATAAACCTTGTATTTAACTCACAATAGGCGGGAATTACTTTCCTCGACATGGATGATGAAAATCCTCCCTCTAAAAGCTCCAAAAATCGCCCAACCAAATGAAAATTGGGAGAGAAATGGGCTAAGTCCCGCATTAAATCATTTTACCCAGGCCTGCTCTTCTTCGCTATCGCGGAAAGACCATCGCGATTGCGAAGGCCAAAAATCATTGCCTCCAAATTTTCCTCTACGCATTCGCGACCTTCTCATCGCGTCCGCGAAGACTTCTGACCCCCCATGCCCTTCACGTTCACGGGCCACAAGCCGCGTTCGCGAAGGCTTAACTGCTCCAAGCCAGCTCCCCTTTCCTTCTACGCGTTCGCGACCACCCTATCGCGTTCGCATAGGTTGCCTCAGCTTCCCCAATGCATTCACGTCCACTGCGTCGCGTTCACGATGAACAAATCCAGCAACCCCTAAAAATCCTTCTTCGCGAACGCGTGAGACCCTTCGCGTTTGCGAAAAACATCACCAGACACTAACACCAACAGTTTAAAATCACCCAAACTTAGTCTTAAACCATCCCAAAACACTTGAGGCCCCGTCCAATCATACCAACTAGTCCCAGAATATGAAACGAACTTGCTTGAGGCCTCTAATCACACCAAACAATATCAAAACTACAAATCAACGATCAAAATCCTTCTGTATACTTTCAAACTTCCAAACTTCGACGAACGCGTCTGAATCATATCAAATATTCCAGAATGATGCCAAACTTTGCATACAAGTCATAAATCACGATACGATCCTATTCCAAGCTCGAAATCCCAAACGAACATCCATAACACCAAAATCCACTTCAAGCAAAACTTATGAAATTCCTAAACTTTCAAAATGCCAACTCTCCACAATAAGCGCCGAAATACTGCTGGGCGACCCGATACTCAACCTGAATATATGCCCAAGTCTAAAATAATCATCCAAATCTATTGGAACCTTTAAATCCTAATTCCGAGGTCTTTTACTCAAAAGTCAAACCTTAGACAATTCCTTCCAACTTAAAGCTTTTGAAATTAGAATTTTTCATCCGAATCAACTCTGAACTTCCCGAAATTCAATTCCGACAACACGTACAAGTCATGACCCAATTCCATTTTAGTCCGTGATGGCGCCCAACACCATTGCTAGGCAAGCCAACAGTGAACAATCTAGTAATTTTCCCATTTTAATAAGTTTTTCTCAAGTAAATAACTCTCCTTAATTTACTAGGTTTAGTAAGAAACAGATTTAAATTAATAAAACGAAAGCAGCTGAATGTATTTATGTCCATAGGAATAAATCCAAAATCACAAGTCTACTAGTGTGTGCCAAGATCTGGTGTCACAAGTGTATGGGCTACTAGCAGAATATACAAAAGATCTCTACTCTACTGTCCGAAATAGAATAGATAGAAAATAAATCAAAAGAGAGACTCCGGCTAATGCTGAACGACTCGGAAGGGAAGCTCACCGTGTGGTCTCGGACCAGAAGTCAAGCGTGCGTGCCATACTAATAACCAGATGCACCTGCCTCAGATCCTGCACATCAAGTGCAGAAGCATAGCGTGAGTACATAAACAACATGTACCCAGTAAGTATCTAGTCTAACCTCGAAGAAGTAGTGACGAGGGGTCGACTTCGACACTTACTATGGGTCAAAAATATAATAGTATGAAGTTATAATTAAACATGATATATAAAATGATAATAGAACTCAGATCAGGAAAAATAAGTAAACAATCCTTCTACTTCAAGTAAGAACCAAGTCATTTCTCTCGTCTTATCCTTTCACCTTTCAAGTCCATGGAACAATATTAAATATAAAGGGGTTTCAATATCTTTACGCACGAATTATGTCAAGGACGTACGACCCGATCCAAATATACATATAAATATACTGTGCACTGCCGAGGGTCGAACGACCCGAACCATAAATATATCAATTAACTTGCCGAGGCGAACGACCCATGAGAGTAGTGGAAATTTACCCTGCTCGCGGAATATACTTGCGAAGCGGTTGAATATAGATTTTCTCAAGTTCTCATAATATTTCTCAATTCTTTTTCAAAATACAAAATCCAGCTAGGAACCTTTAAAATATTGAAATCCTCCACCTCCGCTTTAATCCAAACAATTAGTAAGCACAGACAAGCAACGATATCAACAAAAACATGGTGTAAGCCTAAATCTACCCGGACATAAGCATGAATAGTAGCTGCGTAGGATTCTCGTCAATTCATACGTACATATCCCCCACAAATAGAAGTACAAAATGATTAAGTTCACCTATGGGGTGAATTCCCTCTTACAAGGTTAGAAAAGAGACTTACCTCGTTTCAAGGCCTACTTTCCGATCCAAGAATGTGCTCACACCCTCAATTCGGTGCCGAATCAACCCAAAACTAATCAAATAGTATATAAACTAATCAATACATGCTCAAAAGTTCGTATTCTAACTATTAAAGCGATTACCCAACCCCAATTAAAGAATTCCCAAAATTTACCCCCGGGCCCACATGCCCGAAATCCGGAATTATTCAAAGAAAATTGTTACCCATAACCTCATGAACTCAAATATATGATTTTTACTAAATTCCATAACAAATACCGTGGTTAAATCTCATATTTGTCAAAAACCTAGATTTTCACCTAAACCCATGATTTTCACTAATTTACATGTTATAATCTACCCATGAACTATGTATTAAACTCACATTGTGTGGAAATTACTCATCTCAAAGTGCTAGGTGAAATCCCCTCTCTAGGAGCTCCAAGAATCGCCCAACAATGAAAGAAAATGAGCCAACATAGCCCAAGTCCCGTTTTTAAGAAATGATTATGCCCAGGGGTCCTCATAAGCGATCACGGTCAAGCTCTCGCGATCGCGATGGATAAACTGAAGAGCCCAGGAAAAGGCTCTACGCGAACGCGAGGGGACCTATGTGAACGCGATGCACTGGGCTGCCTACTCCTCGTGAACGCGAGGCCCAACATGCAAACGCTTAAGGAAACTGGGTTGCCCAGGCCACGCCCAGGCTTCTACGCGAATGCAAAGGCCAAAGGGCCCAGGCTTCTGCGCGAACGCGGCCTGCTCAATGCAAACGTAAAGGCCATAGGGCCCAGGCCTCCGCAAACGCGTCCCTGCATATGAGAACGCGAAGGGAAAAAACCTCCAGTCCCCAAATCCTTCACCGCGAATGCGAGGACCTGTCCGCATTCGCGAAGAAGGAAACCAGAACAGAAAATCTAGTGTTTTCAACTTAACTCCGGGCGGTTCGAAACATACCCGAGCCTATCGGGACCTACCGTCCAACTACACCAAAAAGTCTATAAACATAATACAGACTTGCTTAAAATCTCAAAACACGTAAAATGACAACAAAACCAAGAATCACACCCCAAAACCGAATTGAATCAAAATATGAATTCCATGTTTCCAAATTGCTCCGAGTGCACCGAATCATACTTAGACTACTCGGAATGACACTAAATTTTGCGTGCAAGTCTTAAATGACATTACGGAACTATTCCTAGTTTCGGAATCCCATTCAGACCTCGATATCATGAAAACCTACTCCAAACCACATTTAAAGAACTTCAAAACCTTCCAAAAACAAACTTTCACTATTAAGCGCCGAAACGCTCCCGGGTCATCCAAAACCCGATCTGAACATACGCCCAAGTCCAAAATCATCATACCAACCTATTGGAACCATCAAATCTCAATTCTGAGGCTGTTTACTCAAAACGTTGACCGAAGTCAAACTTAGCCTTTTTAGCCAACTTGAAGGAACCAAGTGTTCCGATTCAACCCGAACTCTTCCAAATCCCGAACTAACTATCCCCACAAGTCATAAAACAGTAACAACACATACGAAAAAAATCTTATTTAGGGTAACGGGGTTCTAGAAAGCAAAACGACCAGTCGGTTTGTTACATTCTCCACCTCTAAAACAAACGTTCATCCTCGAATGGGTTCAGAATCATATTTGGAGTGCTGAATAAGTGTGGATATCTGCTCCGCATGTCCTCCTCGGAATCCCAAGTCGCCTCCTTGACTGGTTGGCCCCTCCACTACAGAAATCTTCTTGGACCTTAATTGGCAAACCTGCCTATCCACAATGGCAACTGGCTCCTCCTCATAACCCATGCTCTCATCTAATTGAATCGTGCTGAAGTCTAACACATGTGACAAGTAGGCATGATACCTCGGTAGCATAGACACATGGAAAATCGGATGAACTCCCGATAGACTGGGAGGCAAAGCAAGCTCATAAGCAACCTCCCCAACTCGTCCCAACACCTCAAATGGGCCTATAAACCTTGGGCTCAACTTGCCCTTCTTCCCGATTCTCATATTCCCCTTCATCGGCGAGACTTTCAAGAGAACCTTCTCGCCCATCATAAATGATAAATCACATGCCTTCTGATCCGCGTAACTCTTCTGTCTGGACTGTGCTATGCGAAGTCGCTCCTAAATCAACTTTACCTTTTCCAAGGCATCCTTCACCAAATCAGTACCATATAACTTAGCCTCGCCGGGCTCAAACCACCTGATGGGAGAACGACATTGCCGACCATATAAAGCCTCAAATGGAGCCATCTCAATGCTGGACTGATAACTATTGTTGTAAGCAAACTCGGCCAAAAGAAAGAACCAATCCCACTGTCCCCCAATGTCAAGCACACATGCCCTGAGCATGTCCTTCAAGATCTGAACTGTCCGCTCTGACTGCCCATCAGTCTGTGGATGAAGTTGTACCGAGCTCTACATGGGTCCCCAACTCACTTTGTACTGCTCTCCATAAATGCGAAGTAAATTGAGGACCTCTATCTGATATGATGGAAACAGGCACACCATGCAACCGAACTATCTCCTGGATATAAATCTGGGCCAATCTCTCTGAAGTATACGTAGTCATCACAAGACTAAAATGTGCATACTTGGTCAATCGTTCTATAATGACCCAAACTGCATCAAACTTCTGCAAGGTTCGCAGCAACTAACTACGAAGTCCATAGTAATGCGCTCCCACTTCCATTCAGGTATAGTCATCTGCTGGAGTAGGCCTCCTTGTCTCTGGTGCTCATACTTATCCTACTGGCAATTTAGGCATCTGGTTACATACTCAACTATGTCTTTCTTCATTTGCCACCACCAATAATGCTGCCTCAGGTCGTGGTACATCTTCGTAGCACCTGGATGAATGGAATATCGAGAACTGTGCGCCTTCTCTCGAATCCCCTCCCTCAAGCCAACAACATTTGGAACACATAGACGACCTTGGAGTTGCAGAACACCATCCTTGCCGATAGAAACCTCCTTGGAACTACCCTGCAGTACCGTCTCTCTAAGAACCATCAAGTGTGGATCATCAAACTGTCGAGTCTACATCTACTCCAATAGTGAAGACCGGGCAACGACACATGCAAGACCTCGACTGGGCTCTGAAATATCCAACCTCACAAGTCTGTTAGCCAAAGTTTGAATGTCCAAGGCTAGTGGTCTCTCCTCCGCTGAAATGAATGCCAGGCTACCCATACTCTCTACCTTCCTGCTCAAGGCATCCACGACCACATTCTCCTTGCTCGAATGATAAAGAATGGTAATGTCATAGTCAATCAGTAACTCAAGCCACCTACGCTGCCTCAAATTGAGATCCCTTTGGTTGAACAAATGCTTCAAGTTGCGATGATCAGTGTAAACCTCACAGGACACCCCATAAAGATAATGCCTCCAGATCTTAAGAGCATGAACAATCACGGCCAACTCCAAATCGTGCACGGTATAATTCTTCTCATGGGGCTTCAGCTGACGTGAAGCATATGTAATAACTCGCCCCTCCTGCATCAATACACAACCCAAGCCAACGTGTGAAACGTCGCAATACACAGTATACATCCCCGAACCGGAAGGCAACACTAGGACTGATGATGCTGTCAAACCTATCTTGAGCTTCTGGAAGCTCGTCTCACAATCATCAGACCAACGAAACTGAGCACCCTTATGGGTCAATCTTGTCAAAGGTGCTGCAATAAATGAGAAGCCCTCCACGAATCGACGATAATAACTTGCTAACCCCAAGAAGCTCCTGATCTCAGTCACCGAAGTAGGATGAGGCCTACTCTGAACTGCCTCAATCTTCTTGGGATCCACCTTAATACCCTCGCCTGATACAACATGCCCCAAGAATTTCATAGAATCTAACCAAAACTCATACTTGGAGAACTTAGCATATAACTTCTATTCCCGCAAGGTCTGAAGCACCACTCTCAAGTTTTTCTCGTGCTCCTCCATGCTACGTGAGTAAATCAAAATATCATCAATGAAGACAATGACAAACGAATCAATATAAGGCCTGAACACCCTGTTCATCAAGTCCATAAACGTCACTGGGGCATTAGTCAAGCCGAAGGACATCACCATAAACTCATAATGGCCATATCTAGTACGGAAAGCAGTCTTCGGAACATCCGAGTCCCGAATCTTCAACTGATGGTACCCCAAACTGAAATTGATCTTAGAGAACACCCTAGCACCCTGCAACTGGTCAAACAAATCATCAATACGCGGCAGCGGGTACTTGTTCTTGATGGTAACTTTGTTCAACTAGCGGTAATCAATGCACATCCGCACAGTCCCATCTTTCTTCTTCACAAATCGCACTGGGGTACCCCAAGGTGATACACTTGGCCTGACGAACCCCTTTGCTGGCAACTCCTCAAGCTGCTCCTTCAACTCCTTCAACCTTTTCGGAGCCATACGGTACTAGGGATAGATATAGGCTGGGTACCTGGAGCCAAGTCAATACAGAAGTCGATATCACGATCTGGTGGCTTGCCTGGAAGATCAGAAGGAAACACATCGGAGAACTCCTGGACTACTGGTACTGAATTAATCGCCGGAGACTCTGTAGTAGTATCCCGAACATAGGCTAGATAAGCCAAACAACCGTTCTCGACCATGTGTCGAGCCTTCATATAAGAGGTAACCTGACTAGATGTACTGATAGACGAACCCTTCCACTCCAGTCTAGGAAACTCTGGCATCGCTAAGTAACAATCTTGACATGGCAATCAAGGATGACGTGATATGGGGATAGCCAGTCCATGCCCATGATGACCTCAAAGTCGGTCATATCAAGCAACAGAAGATCTGATCTAGTCTCGTATCCACAGAATGTGACCACACATGACCGATAGATCCAATCCACAACAACAGAATCGCCCACAGGAGTGGACATATAAACATGAGTACCCAAGAACTCATGAGGAATATCTAGAAAATGAGCAAATAGAGATGACACATACAAATAGGTAGACCTTGGATCAAATAGTACTGAAGCTCCCCTACCGAAGACAGAAATAATACTTGTGATCATGGCATCTGAGGCCACTGAATCTGGTCTGGCCAGAAAAGCATAGAATCTGGCTGGAGCGCCACTTGGCTGGCCCCCACCTACCTGACTTCCACTGGTACTGAAATCATAGGCTGCTGACTAGGATCCTCGCACTTATAACAACCTCTCAGAGCGGTGGACTGCTGCCCTGAAGTCTGACCCTGATGGCCCGAATAACCACCGGGAGAACCCTGAAGAACGGGTGGGCGGTATGAACTCTCTGGCATGGCACTGAAATAGGCATTAGAAGAACCCTGATGACCGAAGTAACCACTGGAAGAACCATGAATAACTGGCGGTCGGTAAGAACTCTCCGACATAGCATTGAAGTAGGGTCGCGCTGGAACACCCCGAGGAGGTGGTGGTGCTGAATATGGGGTCCTGCTGGGCTAACCCCTCCCAAAATGACCTCTGCCCCCAGCTGGGACACCTCTGAACTCTCTAAAAAAAAATGGGACCTCTTGTTCCACTGCATCTGCTCTCTATCCCTCTGATGGTAACCCTCAATCCTCCGAGCAATCTCCACTACCAACTGATAAGAAGTCCCCATCTCAACCTCCCGAGCCATACTAGCCTGAATACTAGAGTGCAACCCCGCAACAAACCTCCGCACTCGCTCCGCCTCAATGGGAAGTATCATGAGTGCATGGCGAGGCAACTTAGAGAATCTCGTCTCATAACCGGTCACTGACATCTGACCCTACAGGAGCTGCTCAAACTGAAGCCACAAATCTTCCCTCTGAGAGGGTGGAAAATACCTGTCAAAGAATAGGCGTGTAAAATGGTCCCAAGTCATGGGAGGAGAACCTGCTAGTCTGCTAAGGAGATAATAGTTCCACCACCTACGTGCTCTGCCCTCTTATTGAAAGGTAGTGAAATCCACTCCGTGAGACTCCAATATGCTCAAGTTGTGCAGTCTGTCCCTGCACCTATCAATGAAGTCGTGGGAATCCTCATGTTGCTCACCCCAAAAGACTGGAGGGTGAATCCTGGTCCATCTATCCAGTAGCTTCTGCAGCTCGCTGGTCGCAGCTGGTCTGGGCTCAGGTATAGCTACTGTAACTGGCTGGGCTTCGCCCATGAGTAGTGTGCCCGGGGTCTGATATACTGCAGTTGCATGCCCAAAAGCCTAAGCAGTAGGGGTCTGTGCTCCCCCTCCCACCTGATACGTGGCTGGGTCTGTTGGAAATAAACCAGCCTGGGTCATAGAATCCATGAATCGCAACATATGGCCCATGACCTCCTAAAAGCCCGGTGCTGACATGAAATCAACCGGGGCTGGCTCTATTGCGGGCACCTCACCCTGCTCCTCATCAATGAGATCCTCAACTAGATCGACTGGTGGTGCAATTGGGGCAACTCTGGGATGTCCTCATCCCCTACCTCGGGCCAGTGCCCTCCCCCGACCTCTAGCAACAGGGGGAGCAGCTCCTCCCGGGTCCGGAATATCTGCCGCGTGCGTTCTTACCATCCGTGAGAGAGTAAGAGAAGAAACTTAGTATACCATCAACTGCACGATAGGAGATGAATAAAGAGTGGTTTCCTAACACCCTATAGCCTCTCGAAGATAAGTACAGATGTCTCCGTACCGATCCACAAGACTCTATTAGGCCTGCCCATAACTTGTGAGACCTACGTGAATCTAGTGCTCTGATATCATGTTGTCACCACACAATTCCATTTTAGGCCGTGATGGTGTCCAACACCATTGCTAGGCTAGCCAACAATGAACAATCTAGTGATTTTCCCTTTTTAATAAGTGTTTCCCAAGTAAATAACTTTCCTTAGTTTACTAGGTTTAGTAAGAAACAAATTTAAATTAATAAAACTAAAGTAACTGAATGTATTTATGGCCATAGGAATAAAACAAAAATCATAAGTCTACTAGTATATGCCAAGATCTGGTGTCACAAGTGTGTGGGCTACTAGTAGAATATAAAAAAAGATCTCTACTCTACTGTCTGAAATATAATAGACAGAAAATAAATCAAAAGAGAGACTCCGGCTGCTGCTGAACGGCTCGAAAGGGCAGCTCACCGTGTGGTCTCGGACCAGAAGTCAAGCGTGCGCTACGGGATGATAACTAGATGCACCTGCCTCAGATCCTGCACATCAAGTGCAGAAGTGTAGTGTGAGTACATAAACAACATATACCCAGTAAGTATCTAGTCTAACCTCGAAGAAGTAGTGATAATGGGTCAGCTTCGACACTTACTATGGGTCAAACATATAATAGTATGAAGTTCTAATTAAACATGATATATAAAATGATAATAGAACTCAGAGCAGGAAAAATAAGTAAATAATCCTTCCACTTCAAGTAAGAACCAAGTCATTTCTCTCGTCTAATCCTTTCACCCTTCAAGTCCATGGAACAATATTAAATATAAAGGGGTTCCAATATCTTTACGCACGAATTATGCCGAGGACCTATGACCCAATCCAAATATACATATAAATATATTGTGCACTGCCGAGGGTCGAACGGCTCGAACCATAAATACATCAATTAACCTGTCGAGGCGAACGACCCATGAGAGTAGTGAAAATTTACCCCGCTCGCGGAATATACTTGCAAAGCAGTTGAATATAGATTTTCTCAAGTTATCATAATATTTCTCAATTCTTTTTCAAAATACTAAATCTACCCGGACATAAGCATGAATAGTAGATGCGCACGGACTCTCGTCAATTCGTACGTACGTATCCCCCACAAATAGAAGTACAAAATGATTAAGTTCACATATGGGGTTAATTCCCTCTTACAAGGTTAGAAAAGAGACTTACCTCATTTCAAGGCCTACTTCTCGGTCCAAGAATGTGCTCACACTCTCAATTCGGTGCTGAATCAAGCCAAAACTAATCAAATAGTATATAAACTAATCAATACAGGCTCAAAAGTTCGTATTCTAACTATTAAAGCGATTACCCAACCCAAATTGAAGAATTCCCAAAATTCACCCCCGGGCCCACGTGCCCGGATTCCAGAAATTTTCGAAGAAACTTGTTACCCATAACCTCATGAACTCAAATATATGATTTTTACTAAATTCCATAACAAATTCCGTTGTTAAATCTCATTTTTTTCAAAAATCTAGGTTTTCACCTAAACCCATGATTTCCACTAATTTACATGTTATAATCTACCCATGAACTATGTATTAAACTCACATTGTGTGGAAATTACTCATCTCAAAGTGCTAGATGAAATCCCCTCTCTAAGAGCTCCAAGAATCGCCCAACAATGAAAGAAAATTAGCTAAAATAGCCTAAGTCCCGTTTTTAAAAGATGATTCTGCCTAGGGGTCCTCATAAGTGATCGCGGCCAAGCTTTCTCGATCGCGATGGCTAAACTAAAGAGCCCAGGAAAAGGCTCTACGTGAACGCGAGAGGACCTATACAAACGCGATGTACTGGGCCGCCTACTCCTCGCGAATGCGGGGCCCAACACGCGAACGCATAAGGCAACTAGGTTGCCCCGGCCCAGGCTTCTACGCAAACGCGGCCTGCTCAATGCAAACGCAAAGGCCAAAGGGCCCTGGCTTCTACGCGAATGTGGCCTACTTAATGCGAACGTAAAGGCCAAAAGGCCCAGGCCTCCGCGAACGCGTCCCTGCGTATGCGAACGCGAAGGGAAAAAACCTCCAATCCCCAAATCCTTCACCGCGAACGCGAGGATCTGTCCGCGTTCGCAAATAAGGAAACCAGAACAGAAAATCTGGTGTTTTCAACTTAACTCTGGGGGGTCCGAAACACACCCGAGCCCCTCGGGACCCTGTCCAACTACATCAACAAGTCTATAAACATAATACGGACTTGCTCGAACTCTCGAAACGCGTAAAATGACAACAAAACCAAGAATCACACCCCAAAGCCGAATTGAATCAAAATATGAATTCTAAGTTTCCAAATTGCTCCGAGCGCGCCGAATCATACTTAGACTACTCGGAATGACACCAAATTTTGCGTGCAAGTCTTAAATGACATTACAGAACTATTCCCGATCTCAGAATCCCATTGGACCTCGATATCACAAAAACCTACTCCAAACCACATTTAAAGAACTTCAAAACCTTCCAAAAACAAATTTTCACTATTAAGCGCCGAAATGCTCCCGGGTCATCCAAAACCCAATCTGAACATACGCCCAAGTATGGAATCATCATATGAACCTATTAGAACCATCAAATCTCGATTCTGAGGTCGTTTACTTAAAACGTTGACCGAAGTCAAACTGCCTTTTTAGCCAACCTTAAGGAACCAAGTGTTTCGATTTCAACCCAAACTCTTCAAATCCCGAACTAACCATCCCCGCAAGTCATAAAATAGTAAAAGCACGTACGAGAAGTCTTATTTAGGGGAACGTGGTTCTAGAAAGCAAAACAACCGGTCGGGTCGTTACAGTACAAGTTGTAATACATGAAGTGAATCTACTCAAGGCCTCAAACCCTGAAGGACACGCTAGAGCTCAAAACGACCGGTCGAATCGTTACAATTATAGTAGAAAAATTTACAAATATGAAAATAGAGATAATATTAGGATATTTTAACTTTGAATTAATTTATAAAAATAAATTAAATAAAATAAATAATACACAAAGATATTATTGATAAATTTAGAAAATTGAAGTATTGGGAACAATAAAATAAAATAAAGTTGTTTAATTATTTTAAAATTAAAAAAACAACTAAAAACTAAAAAATGTCAATTCTAATTGAGGAGTAGTTTCTTTCAAATAAAAAATTAATATTGAATATTTAAAGGTTCATACCTAATAAAATCTTACTACAATTTTAAATTAGAAACAATTATAATTTTTATTATTTTTAAATGAAAGGTACAAAATTTGAATCTATGTGTTTAGATTAGATTAGCTTTCAACTCTATTCAAATTAAAATTTGGATGTTTATCACTTATTTTATATTCATTTATTTTTCTCTAATCATCATTAATTGACAACAACAACAACAACAATGATAATAATAATAATTCTAAAACTTTTTAATTTGATCTAAAATTTATCCCACTACGTATCGTGCAAATAATAAATTTATATTTTATTTAACTATTAAATTTTAAATATGTTTAACTATTTTTTTACAGAAATAATAATTTTTAATATTGAAAATTATTTATTTTGAAACTTTTTTATTTTGAAATTTGAAGTTACCCACACTTAATATAAATTCATATATTATATTAAAATAGTGATAGTGAAGCATGGGGTCAAGTCAAGTGTCATATAGAGAAAATGCTACTATATTTTACACAAAATTTAATCTATATTCATATTATAGATTTGTATAGACAATTTGGAATGCTAAAAATGTAACGACCCGACCAGTTATTTTATTTTCTAGATCCTCGTTACCCTAAATAAGACTCCCCGTATGTGCTCTCACTATCTTATGACTTGCGGGGATGGTTAGTTCGGGATTTGGAAGGGTTCAGGTTGAAATCGGAACATTTGATTCCTTAGTTTGGATTTTAAAAGGCTAAGTTCGACTTTGGTCAACATTTTGAGTAAACTACCTCATAAACGGGATTTGACGGTTCCAATAGGTTCGTATGATAATTTTGGACTTGGGCGTATGTTCGGATCGGGTTTTGGAAGATCCGGGAGCGTTTCGACGCTTAATATTAAAAGTTGGCTTATTGAAGGTTTAAAAGTTTTTAAAATTTGGTTTGGAGTAGGTTTTGGTGTTATCGAGGTCCGTTTGGAATTTTGAGCCTGGGAATAGCTCCGTATGATGATTTGAGACTTGCATGCAAAATTTGGTATCATTTCGAGTAATTTAGGTACGATTCGGCGCGCTCGGAGCGAGTTGGAAGAACTTGAAGTTCATAAGTTGATCCTATTGGTTTTGGGTTGCGATTCTTAGTTCTAATATTTTTTTCTGCGTTATCAGGGTGCGAGCGAGTCCATTATATGTTTACAAACTTATTGGTATGTTTGGACGAGGCCTCGGGTGCAATCCGGATGATGCACAGATCGAATTAGGACTCAAAAGGGATGCTGGTGCACCAGTTCTGGTGTGCCCCCACCTGCGAGCTTACTGCTACATGTGCGAGCCCGCAGATGCGAGCTTGTGGCCGTAGAAGCGGCTTTGGGGTATATGGCTAGAGGCCGCAGAAGCTGAGAAGCACGCGCAGAAGTGACCTCCCTTCTGCGATGGATCGCCCGCAGGTGCGTAGAGGCCGTAAATGCGCTTCGCCGTCCGCAGAAGCGGGGTCCCTTTCGCAGAAGCGGCCAGCACTGGGCCTGTGGAATTTCGAAGAAGCGGACTAAGTTCCGCATAAGAGGTACCGCTAATGCGGCCCAGGGACCGCAGATGTGAAAGTCCTGCTGGGCAGAAACTTCATTTAAGACGGGACTCAAACATTTTGGGCTCATTTATTGCATTCCTTGGGCAATTTTTGGAGCTCTTAGAGAGGGGTTTTCACTAGCTATTTGAGGTAAGTAATTTCTATCCAATGTAAATTAAATACATAGATTATGGGTAGATTTTAACATGTAAATTTGTCTCTCCAATGTAAGTTAAATACATAGATTATGGGTAGATTTTAACATATAAATTTGTGAAAATTATGGGTTTAGATGAATAACCCTAGGTTTTGATAAAAATAGGATTTACCCAAGAAAATGGTTATGGGATTGAGTGAAAATTATATATTTGAGTTCGTGAGGTTATGGGTAACAACTTTCTTCGAAAATTTCCGGAATCCAAGCACTTGAGCCCGGGGTAAAATTTAGGGATCTTCCAATTTGGGTTGAGTAATTACTCTAATAGTTAAGTCATTTACTTTTGAGTGTATTTTAATTATTTTATACAACATTTGACTAGTTTCGGATTGTTCGGCACCGAGTTGAGGCTTTAGGGTGAATTTGAGGCCGGAAAGCGACCTTTGAGGCAAGGTAAGTCTCTTGCCTAACCTTGTAAGAGGGAATTTACCCCATAGATGATTTAAAGTTCTATTTGCTTATAATTGTGGGGGCTACGTATGCACGAGGTGACGAGAGTCCGTGCGTAGCTACTAACTATGCTTATATCCGAGTAGTCTACGACCCGAATCATGAAATACTTGAAATGTTTGCACCCTACTTGTTAATTAAAGTGCCTAAATATTATCGGAATTTGTTAGAGGAATTGTAAAATACCAAATTTCATTTATTGAGTCTTGGCGGGTTACTTTATCTTTAATAAAAATTGTGTTTCATTGTACATTAGCCTTGTATTAGCTCTTAAACCGGTTGTTTATAAAGTATCCTCTATTCTTGTGGAGCGAGCCGAATGCCTCTACAACGACCCGACCGATTGTTTTTCTTTCTAGTACCCTTTTTCCCTAAATAAGACTTCTCGTACTTGCTTTTACTGATTTATGACTTGTGGGGATGGGTGGTTCGGGATTTAGAAGAGTTTGGGTGGAAATTGGAACACTTAGTTCCTTAAGGTTGGCTCGAAAGGCCAAGTTTGACTTTGGTCAACATTTTTAGTAAACGACCTCGGAATCGGGATTTGACGGTTCCAATAGGTTCGTATGATGATTTTGGACTTGGGCGTATGTTCGGATCGGGTTTTTGGGTGACCCGGGAGCGTTTTGGCGCCTAATAGTGAAAGTTGGTTCTTGAAGGTTTTAGAAGTTCTTTAAATTTGGTTTGGAGCAGGTTTTGGTGATATCGAGGTCCAAACAGAATTCCAAGACCGGGAATAGTTTCGTAGTATCATTTAAGACCTGCACGCAAAATTTGGTGTCATTTTGAGTGGTATAAGTACGTTTCGGCGCATTGGAAGTAAATTGAAGAACTTGAAGTTCATAAGTTTGATTCAATTGGTTTTAAGGAGTGATTCTTAGTTTTAATATCATTTCGGGCGTTCCGAGAGTTCGAGCGAGTCCGTTTTATGATTCTAAACTTGTTGGTATGTTCGGAAGGGGGGGCCTCGGGGGCCCCGAGTGTCAATCGGATGAGGCTCAGACCAAGTTGGGAGCTTGGAGAAACAACTGAAGCTCCCAGATCTGTCATAATCGCACCTATGCTTGGTCAGCCGTAGGTGCGGGCTCGTAGGTGCGAGCCACGAGCCGCAGAAGCGAGAAATGGAGGGCAGCCCAGAATCCGCAGATGCAGAATGTTTGGGCGCACCTGCGTGAGTGCAGAGTGAGGCTAGGCTCACAGAAGCGGCCTTTCTTGCTCGCAGATGCGGAACCTGACCAGATGAGGGAAAGCCGCACCTGTGAGGCATTTGCTGCAGGTGCGGCCCAAAGCACCGCAGGTGCGAAACTCACTGGGCAGTGAGGGCTCATTTCATACGGACTTAGGCCATTTTTATCACATTTTCTCTCACTCTTGGGCGATTTGAGAGCTTTGAAGGAGGGAATTTTGACCTAGCTTTGTGAGGTAAGTAATTCCTACTTAATGTGAGTTAAATACATAGTTTAAGGGTAGATTATAACATGTAAATTAGTGAAAATCATTGGTTTAGGTGAAAACCTAGGTTTTTGATAAAAATGAGATTTAACCACGAAATTCGTAATGGAATTTGGTAAAAATCATATATTTATGTTCCTAAGTTTATGGGTAACAACTTTCTTTAAACATTTCCGGAATCCGGGCACGTGGGCCCGGGGTGCCCGGGGGTGAATTTTAGGAATCTTGCAATTTAGGTTGGGTAATCACTTAAATGGTGGAATTATGAACTTTTGAGCATAGATTGATTAGTTATGTAATGTTTGACTATCTTCAAGTCGTTTGGCGTCAAATTAGGAGGTTTGAGCGCGTTCTTGAATTGGGGAGTAGACTTTGAGGCGAGGTAAGACTCCTTTCTAATCTTGTAAGAGGGAATTAACCCCATATGTGAATTAAATAAATTTTTGTACCTAATTGTGGGGGCTACATACGTATGAGGTGACGAGAGTCCGTATGTAGCTACTATTATGCTATTGTCCAGGTAGTCTAGGACCCGTATCATGCTATACTTGGAATGTTTGTGCCCTTACTTGCGAAAATAATTACTTAGTCATGATAGAAATTGATAAAAGAATTGTATAAGATTAAATTTACTTACTTGAAGGTTTGTATGAGATACTTGACTGTAAATGAGAAACTTGTGTTTTCTTGAAAATAATTGTGTTTGTGGATCGGGCCGAGCGTCTCGGTAGTAAATAGATGCATATATGGTTCGCGCCTTTCGACCCTCCGGCAGTGCACAATTTAATATTATGTTAGACCGGGCCATACAACCTTGACATAATTGCACATGCTAATTATTTGGAAATTCTCCATGATTTATTCTGCTTAAATGCCTTGAAATGCAAGTTGCTAAATAGTATTACCGAAATTTATGTTATAATTGTGAAAGAAGGACTTATCTCTTCCTTTTGTTGAACTGACAGTATCATTCATGATATCCATGCTTAGCATAGTACTTTAATTATATTATTATTGGCCTAGTAAGTGTCAAGTCGGCCCCTCGTCACTATTTCTTCGAGGTTAGGAGGGATACTTACTGGGTACATGTTGTTTATGTACTCATACTGCACTTCTATACTTAATTGTACAGGATCTGAGGCTGGTGCATCTAGTTACCCGCCCGGCGCGCATACTTGATCTTGGACCGAGACTTCACGGTGAGCTGCCCCCTTCTGAGCCGTTTAGCAGCATGCCGAAGTTTCTCTTTTGTTTTTATCTGTCTATTCTATTTCAGAAAGTATGATAGTCATCTTTTGTATATTCTACTAGTTGCCCACATACTTGTGATACCAGATCTTAGCACATATTAGTAGACTTGGTTTTTGGGTTGTAATTCAATAGTTATAACTGCTTTCAGATGTTTCCATTTGTTTGCCTTAAAAAAGAATCCTTTATTTACCAAATGTTTTAAAATAAGTAAAGCTAAACGGGAAATCATTAAGTTCTTCACTGTTGGCTTGTCCAGCAACGGTGCTGGACGCCATCACGGCCTGACATGGAGTTGGGTCGTGACAACCTCGACAGTAGATAGATGCATCTATGGTTCGTGCCGCTCGACTCTCGGCAATGTATACATTATTCTGGATCGGGCCGTACGACCTCGACATAATCGTGCGTGATAACACTCAAAGTATAATTATATATTTGATATCTTTCCCTGGCTTGAGAGGCTAAATTATATAAGATAGAAATTTATTTGGGACTTACCATACGTGAAAGTATTATTTACTTTCTGCTGGTTATTGAGTTATCATTATTATTTACATAACCCATGCTTATTTAGAATTCTGTATTTCTTTACTGTTAGCCCATAGTAAGTGTTGATGTCGACCCCTTGTCACTACTTCTTCGAGGTTAGACTTGATACTTACTGGGTATATATTATTTATATACTCACACTACACTTTTGCACTAACCGTGCAGGATCTGAGGCAAGTGCATATGGCAGTCACACCAGCGCGCATCCCCGATAACCCAAGGCCTAGTGGCGAGCTGCTTTCCTGAGCCGTTCTAAAGCACCTAGAGCCTTTGTTTTGTACTTATTTTCTGTCTATGTTATTTCAGACAGTAGTTAGAGTTTTGTATATTCTACTAGTGCTCATACACTTGTGACACCATATCTTAGCACACACTCTAGCAAACATTATGGTTTTGAAATATTTATATATCGATGATTACACTCAATTATTTTTGTTTTATTTATTAAACTTCCTACTTCTTAAATCTCTTAATAAATGGAATTTAAATTACTTGGAAACCTATTAAAAGGAGTAATCACGTAGTTATTTCATCGTTGGCTTGCCTAGCGGCGACGTTGGGCGCCCTCACGGCCTATAGGAGAAATTAGGTCGTGACAAAAAAAAACTAAAAGCTAAAATACACAATCTTTAATATTCTTATTAGATTATATCATTTCGAGATTTTGTATATAGATAGAGTCAAAAATAAAATAAACAATGATATTGAACAACGAATGAATTTCAAGTAAAAGAGTAATGAATTAATAATCAACTTTATTAGGAGTAGGGAATTTATATCATCTATGTTATATTAAAGGAGGTAATAAGCAAGGCGATCAAATCTAAAAATAAACTAATAAGAAATTCACATAATAGTGCAGTCATACTACGCAACGATTAAATCAATAATGATAAAGAAACAAAAGAAGCAAAATGGTATAAAATATAAAATGATAATATGTATTAGAATTTCAAATAAGAAAGTATTTTTGAGTTATAATGACAAAAATCATACATATCTAAAATATCACATAACTTAAATCTTAATAGATAAAGTCAAAATTCAAAAATATTTGGTAATGAAAGAATATCAAGCAATAAAGCATAGTTTTGAAAGATAATTAAATTTAATAATTATATCTTAAAAATTAATTTTTTTAATAAGAAGTCAAATGAGAAGTAAAACTTAATTTCTAAGCATATAATACAAAAATACCAATTACTTAAAAAATTGGTAGATTTATAACTAATAAAGAAAAAGTTAATTTATACTTTTGATGAATTCAAATGAAAATGTACAATGAAAAAAAACGTTTCAAGAAAAATTTTTAGGAGTAAGAAAATTATATATATATATATATATATATATATATATATATATATGTATAATTTAAGTCAAGTAACAAGCTAATAAAATGTCACAACCCGGAATTCCTACCCTCGGGACCGTATGGCGCCTAACATTTCACTTGCTAGGCAAGCCAACGTTAGAATAGTTTTAAGTCATTTTTAACAAATCAAATTAACTGATACTAATTAACTGAAATAACTGTAATAGAACTAAAATAAAGTGCGAAAAGTCATAACAACCGAAATGTCTAAATACAACCCCGGATCTGGCGGCACAAGTGCACGAGCTACTAGAATAATATAGATAAAGGTCTGAATGAATGTAAAGCTATCTGAAAGAAAATACACAGCTAGGATAAGGTAGAAGGGGACTTCAGGGATGCGAAGGTCGAGCAATTGTACCTCAAGTCTCCATCCAATAGTCAACCCGAGCAATCTACTGACCGTCGCTGGGACCGACTCCAAAATCTGCACAAGAAGTGCAGAAGGTAGTATGAGTACAACCGACACCATGTAATCTATATGTGCTCAGCCTAACCTTGACGAAGTAGTGACGAGGCTAAGGCGGGCCACTTACTGTCACAACCCAATTTCTTCTATAGGCCGTGATGGCGCCTAGCATCGCTGCTAGGCAAGAGAGTCTCTAGGGCTACAGAACGACTCGGGAAGTACCTCACCACTAGGCCTCCGGATATCTGGGATGCGCGTCGGTAGGACTGCCAGATGCCCCTGCCTCAGATCCTGCACGATCAGTGCAGAAGTATAGCGTGAGTACATAAACAACATGTACCCAGTAAGTATCAAGTCTAACCTCGAAGAAGTAGTGACGAGGGGTCGATATCGACACTTACTAGGGCTACCAATAAAAGTACAGAAATTCTAAATAGTAATGATTATGTAAATAATAAAAATAACTCAATAACAAGCAGGAAGCAACGAATTTCTTTTACACATAGTATGTCCCGGATTAATCCCATTATGTATGCTTTTAACCTTTCAAGCCATGAAATGATATCAGATATATATATAAACTCTGAGCATTAACTCGCACGATTAAGCCGAGGTCATACGGCCCGATACAGAATAATATGTACACTGCCGAGAGTTGAGCGGCACGAACCATAGATGCATCTATCTACTGCCGAGGCATTTGGCCCGCTCCACAAGAAGAGAGGATACATTGTAATCATTTGACTTAACGTTATTAAGTGCTAGAACACAATGTTGTACAAATTCCCCTAACCATCTTTCACAATTTCTCTAACAAGTTTAATATATTGTAGGTACTTTAATTAATAAATCAGGTGCGACATTCAAACAATTCATTATTTGGGTTCTAAATTACCCGGACACATCATAAATAGTAGCTACGCACGGACTCTCATCAACTCGTACGTACATAGCCCCCCACAATTAGAGGCAAACAATAATTTTAAATCACCTATGGGGTAAGTTCCCTCTTACAAGGTTAGACAAGAGACTTACCTCATCTCAAAGCTTACTTTTCGGTCCACAACTATGCTTTAAACCCTCAACTCAGTGCCAAATGACTCGAAACTAGTCAAATGTTATATAAAACAATCAATACGTGCTCAAAGATTCATATTCTAACTATTAAAGTGATTACCCAACCCCAATTGAAGAATATCTAAAATTCAACCCCGGACCCACGTGCCCGGATTTCAGAAATGTTTTGAAGAAAGTTGTTACCCATAACCTCACGAACTCAAATATATGATTTTCACTACATTCCATAACCATTTTAGTGGTTAGACCCCATTTTTATCAAATACCTAGTTTTTCATCTAAACCTATGATTTTCCAAATTTTTCATGTTAAATCTACCCATAATCTATGTATTTAACTCGCATTGTGTAGGAATTACTTACCTCAAAGTGTTAGGTGAAAACCCCTCTCTAAGAGCTCCAAAAATCGCCCAAGGATTGAAATAAATGATCTCAAAATGCCTAAGTCCCATCTTAAATGAGGTTCTGCCTCCTGTGATTTTCGCACCTGCGAAGGGTTGGCCGCTTCTGCGAAAAAGTCATCGCAGATGCGGCCCTTGACCAGTGGCATACTTCTGCTTCTGCGGACCTCTGTCCGACTTCTGCGGGTCCGCTCCTGCGACACATACGCCGCTCATGCGGCTTAGGCCGCTCCTGCGATTTCTAATATCGCACCTGCGAGTTTGCAGGTGCGCACGCCCACCTGCATTTGTGGTTCCTGGGCTGATCTTCCTAGGCCTCTTCTATGGCTTCTTGCTCGCTTCTGCGGTTAGCCCTCCGTAGGTGCGGTTACACCAGAAGCCTGGTGCTTCAGCTGCTGCCCCTAAGTCCAAACTTGGTCCGTGCCTAGTCCGGTTGACACCCGGGGCTCCTGGGGCCCCTCCCAAACATACCAACAAGTTTGAAATCATAAAATGAACCCGATCGAACCCTCGGAATGCATAAAACAACATCAAAGCTAAAAGTCACACCTCAAACTAAATTGAATCAACTTAGGAACTTCAAGTTCTTCAACTTACTCCGAGCCTGCCGAAACACACTTAAACTACTTGGAGTGACACCAAATTTTGTGTGCAAGTCTTAAATCACCATACGGAACTATTCCCTTGCTCGAAATTCCAAATGGACCTCGATAACACCAAAACCTACTCTAAACCAAATTTAAAGAACTTTAAAACCTTCGAAGAGTCAAATTTCACTATTAAGCGTCGAAACGGTCCACGATCGTCCAAAACCCAATTTGAACATACGCCCAAGTCCAAAATCATCATACGAACTTATTGGAACCGTCAAATACCGATTCCGAGGCCATTTACTCAAAATGTTGACCAAAGTCAAACTTAGCCTTATTTAGCCAACATTAAGGAACCAAGTGTTCCGGTATCAACCCGAACCCTTCCAAATCCCAAACTAACCATCCCCGCAAGTCATAAAACAGTAAAAGCACCTATGGTGTTCGTATTTAGGGGAATGGGGATCTATAAGGCAAAACGACCAGTCGGGTCGTTACATTCTCCACCTTTTAAACAAACATTCGTCCTCGAACAACTCAAGAATCATACCTGAAGTGTTGAATAAATGTGGATATCTACTCTGCATGTCCTCCTTGGCCTCCCAAGTCGCCTCCTCAACTGATTGGCCCCTCCACTGAACTTTTACCGCATAAATCTTCTTGGACCTCAACTGGCGAACCTGCCGGTCAACAATGGAAATTGGTTCCTCCTCATAACCCAGGTTCTCATCTAGCTAAACCGTGCTGAAGTCTATCTCATGCGACCTGTCGGCATGATACCTCCGGAGCATAGACATGTGGAAAACCAGATGAACTCCAGATAGACTGGGAGGCAAAGAAAGCTTATAAGCAACCTCCCCAACTCGTCTCAACACCTTAAATGTGCCTATAAACCTTGGGCTCAACTTGCCCTTCTTCCCGAACCTCATGATTCCCTTCAGGCGAGACTTTCAAGAGAACCTTCTCGCCCATGATAAATGATAAATCATGCACCTTTTGATCCACGTAACTCTTCTGTCTGGACTGTGCTGTGCGAAGTCGCTCCTGAATCAACTTTACCTTTTCCAAGGCATCCCTAACCAAATCAGTACCATATAACTAAGCTTTTCCGGGCTCAAACCATCCGATGGGAGAACGACATCACCGACCATATAAAGCCTCAAATGGAGACATATCGATGCTGTACTGATAACTGTTATTGTAAGCAAACTCGGCCAAAGGCAAGAATCGATCCCATAACCCTCCGAAGTCAATCACATATACTCTGAGCATATATTCCATGATCTAAATTGTCTGCTCTGACTGCCCGTCGGTTTGCGGATGAAAGGCTGTGCTGAGCTCTACACAGGTTCCTAACTCACTCTGTACTGCTCTCCAGAAATGTGAAGTAAACTAAGGGCCCCTATTTGATATGATGGAAACAGGCACACCATGCAACAGAACTATCTCCTGAATATAAATCTGGGCCAACCTCTCTGAAATATATATGGTCACAACTGGAATGAAGTGTGCCGACTTGGTCAACCTGTCGATAATGACCCAATTTGCATCAAACTTCCGCAAAGCTTGCGGCAACCCAACTACGAAGTCCATAGTAACGCGCTCCCATTTCCACTCAGGTATAGTCATCTGCTGAAGTAGGCCACCTGGCCTCTGATGCTTATACTTGACAAGCTGGAAATTTAGACACATCGCGACATAATCAACTATGTCCTTCTTCATCTACCGCCACCAATAATGCTGCCTCAGGTCACGATACATCTTCGTACACCTGGATGAATAGAACACCGAGAGCTGTGTGCTTCCTCTAGAATCCTCTCCCTCAGCTCATCAACATTAGGAACACATAGACGACCCTGGAGCCACAGAACACCATCCTCGCTGATAGTAACTTCCTTGGCACCACCCTGCAGTACCATCTCTCTAAGAACCAACAACTGCGGATCATCAAACTGGCGAGCCTTGATCTGCTCGAATAGTGAAGACTGGGCGACGATGCATGCAAGAACTCCGCTGGGCTCCGAAATATCCAACCTCTCAAGTCTGTTAGCCAAGTACTGAATGTCCAAAGCTAGTGGCCTCTCTTCTGCTGAAATGAATGCCAAACTACCCATACTCTCTGCCTTTATACTCAAGGCATCTACAACTACATTTGCCTTGCCTGGATGATAAAGGGTGGTAATATCATAATCCTTCAGTAACTCAAGCCACCTGTGTTGCCTCAAATTGAGATCCCTCTGCCTGAAAAAATATTATAGGTTGCGATGATCGGTGTAAACATTATAGGACACCCCATAATGATAATGCCTCAAGATATTAAGAGCGTGAACAATCGCGGCAAACTCCAAATTGTGTACAGGGTAATTCTTCTCATGGGGCTTCAGCCAGCGTGAAACATATGCAATAACTCGCCCCTACTGCATCAATACACAATCCAAACCAATGCATGAAGCGTCGCTATACACAATATACATCCCTGAACAAGAAGGCAACACTAACATTGGTGCTGAAGTCAATGCAACTGTCACGCCCCAAACTCGGGGAGCGCGACCGACCCTCAACTGAGAGAACCCGGTCGAGCAAGCCTGTTAGATTTTCTTCTACCCAAACTTATCCATGAAAAAAGAGGAGATGTACTCCATTAATCAAACACTGAAAAGATTTCATTAATAACTTCCATTTCATTCCTATTAGCAGATCCATTCATAATTTCCAAAATATTACGAGTTTATAGAATTAATGAAAAACATGATTTCCAAATACCAACATTTCTAGTTTGATTCCCAACATCAACCACAACTCATAACCTGTCTACGAAGCCTCTAAGTACAATAGAAGAGTAATATGGAAATGCCGGAAACAAGGCCCCGGCTATACCTCAAAACACAGTACATGAGAAACAAAAGATACATGACCCCGAAATGAAGCGAGGCTCACCAAATCAGCTGACAAGAGTGTACTGCTATTACTGATCAATGCTGCCTGCTGTAGAACCACCTGCATCCATTAAAGATGCAGCGCCCCCGAGAAAAGGAATGTTAGTACTGTCGAATAGCACTAGTATATATAGCTAAAAGTCCTCTTTCAAAATAGGATGCCCATATAAGAAAAGGCAACACAGAGAAATAACAAGTCATAATCAACAATATCCAAATGTTCAGTTAAAATATAATAATTTTCAAAATATGAACTTCATATACAATTTTGGTTGGGAGATCATTAACACCGATATACCACTGTTCACAATACCAATGTTCACAATACCGATGTTCACAATACCAATGCCACCGTACTTTAGCACGAAGTCCGATCACGACCCGACCGGCTAGGCTATCTCATTAGATACATCAACCACAATTACTATCATTACTAATGCCATAATAATTTTAGCATGGAGTCCGATTACGACCTGATCGACTAGGATATCTCCTTAGATAATCAACCACAATTATTATCAATACTAATACCACCGTAATTTTAGTACGGAGTTCGATCACGACCCGATTGTCTAGGCTATCTCCTTAGAGAATCAACTACAATTATTATCAATACCAATACCACCGTAATTTTAGCATGGAGTCCGATCACGACTCGATCGGCTAGGCTATCTCCTTAGAGAATCAACCAAAATCTCGATTTAAATTAAGAGGAATAATTTTATCACATCAATCTCATCCCAAATAAGGGGAATAATTCTCAAGAATAACACAGGTGCAAATGTATTTACCTCATCATCTTTTCACATTATATAAATCTCCACTAGTATTTTCAACCAATAACAACACCAATATTTCCTTGTCTTATTTGGCCGTTCACAAGATTCTTTGTTCAAGGTACGATGGCCCTATTCGATATTCCACACTTTTATTTCTTTCCTCTCATGTATCATCATCATAAATATCAACATACATATAGTATTCCAGAAATCACAACTTTAAATTTATTAGAAGTGAACAATTTAAGTACAAAAGATTTCTTTTCAAGAAATGGAGTAAAATGATTGGCAATTGATGCGCAAGTTAAAATCATCAACAAGTGATACCCCATTTATTCTTGAAATACTTTTTCCCAAAAATGACAATGTACAATTTCAACACATGAGTATATAGAACTTGAATCACACTGGATATATTTATAAAACAAGGCATTAATTAAAGCAGCCACTTATAGGCATAAATTGGATACAAAAACCTTTAGGCAATTCTATTTTCGAAATCGTTTTCAAACAATCGAGTCGAGGCTCATTTCATATTCTTTATTTCATTCTCTCAAATCATTTATACTACTAGCCACAGTCGTAACTTAAATTCTTGGCACGATGGCCACTCACTATATCCCCAATTCAATTATTTCATTTCCAACCATCTTTAGGTACACATATGAGCAATTATGAGTCTTAAGCATATCGAGTTTTTCTCACCCAATTGGTATACTAGTTTTCATTTAAAAACACAACTCAAAGCCACACCATTTTAATACGCAAACCATACTTTGAACATCTATCCTTCGACATAAGGCTCATTCGGAATAACCAAGTTTATAGGGAGTAATCCAGAATATAGAAGTTAGGAATCTTGAGCTAATCATACTTGATCTTACGGAAACATTATGGATATCTATTCCAAGAGAGAAAGTTTAGCCAACATACCTCAATTGAGCTTTCCTTAAATTACTACAACGTTCCGGAAATTCTAGCAATCCCAATCACTTAGATGAAGAACTTGTGAGAGTTCCTTGTTAATCTTCCAAGATTTGAGCAAGAATTGATGAATAATTAGCCTAGGGTTTTCTCTCTTTCTCAAGCACTCTCCCTTCTCTCTAAAACATCAGATTTGTTTTGCTTAAAAATGACCCATTGCGTGTATTTAACGAAGTTGGGTCGGGTTGTAAAAACTCAAAAATGAAGCTCCGAAATAGGTTCTGCGATCGCATATGTGATCGCATAATCAATATACGGACCGCATATCGGTCGCATATTTGCTGACCAAAATGACCAAAAATCTGTGTGTGTCTGCGGTCATTATGCGGTCCGCATAACTGTTATGCGGTCGCATAGTGCACTGCAGAAAAGTTATGCGGTCGCATAATTGCTTCCAGACTGACCCTCTCCTGCTTCACTTATGCGATCATTATGCGGCTTGTAGAGTGGTTCTGCAGTCGCATAATAGACCGCAGAAATGTATTTTTTTGCCAAATATTTTCCTTTTCTTTCCGGTGCATTGTTCAACACAAAACGTCCGAGCCGCGACTCGCTTTTCTAAAATCCTCAAACACGTATACCTACTCCGGCCCCATGAAACCTTAAATTTATTTGCAAAATTTTACGGGGCTTTACACTTAAATACTTCAAAATTTTTCGGGGTGTTACATTTTCCCCCGCTTAGGATCATTCGTTCTCGAATGAGGGTCAAAATCCATCATTAGCTTCAAATGTAGCCCAACTGTTACTTCACACTCACCAGTAGTATCAAAATTTGGCTAACTCCCTAAATTTCCAAAATTTTTGCCACAGTCTCCTCTGTAACTGGGCCTATCCACCTGTCAAAGTAATACCAAAACAACTCCTAACAACACATCTACAACTCAGCAAAGCATCTCTATGTATATCAACATCACTAATCTCAACATTACTTGCATTACATTATCTCAAGCAGCATCTGGACAAGAATCACATATATATATAAATCGTAACATAAAGAGAGTGCCTTTCGATCCACAATCATTTAACTATACACTCAAGTGAGAACATTTTATTTTCTTAATACTTTTGGCCCTCAATGTGGCCTCCTCGACTTACAGGCTTCGGCATAACACATTAACGAAGACAATCTAAACTCCCAGAGTTTTCTAACAAGGATAGCAAATAGTTGCTCCTCATAATCTCATTATCCATTAACTTCACCTTATTAGACGTGGATACATGAAACTCCGGGTACATGGAGAAAAGTAATAGGGAAATATCATACACATAGTTTGGCCTATTTCCTTCAAGATTTCATAAGGCCTAATGTGACCACATCTACTTTACCATTATTAACAATTCACATAGCATCATCATGGAGAAAATATTGAGAATAACCCATTAATTTTCTTCAACTCTAAATCTCCAAGCCGAACACCCAAACAAAACCTTTGGCAACCTCCAACAATTCCTCTAAGATGTGCTAGCATGAATATGACCATAAAATTTTCTATCCAATATATTTGATCATGGAATGATGCTTCTTTGTCGACATGTTTGAACCTTTAACCCCCATAGGTTTACTAAAAATAGGAACAACGAGGTTCGAGATTGGGCTGGAATTATTCAAGAATCCATCAATGTGCTGAGCACGGCATTTTAGGAGGTTATATTCTAAGAGACATGAAGGTCACTACCAATAGAGCTGACATGGTGATTCATTGTGGTGACATCATTGGTTCAATAAACGAGTCATAGAGTTGCCTAGTAGGCATTGATAACGTAGGGAAAATGTTCATAATTC
Organism: Nicotiana tomentosiformis; assembly: GCF_000390325.3. NCBI lineage: Eukaryota > Viridiplantae > Streptophyta > Magnoliopsida > Solanales > Solanaceae > Nicotiana > Nicotiana tomentosiformis. Next base: position 88,142,200 of record NC_090813.1, read on the forward strand.
TGAGATTTAAAAGAAATGAGTCACGAAAAGAACATCAACAATTGTTTCATTCCATTCGTGCCTTATTTGGCAATAGTAGGCCTCAAAGAGAGATAACACTTATGTGACACCAGTCGCCTCCTGGAGTGTAGAGAAAATCAGTTTAGCTCGAAATGAGAATATTCTAGTACCCTGAATGTGACATGGGTTTCAAGATACACAAAGTTGCATTACGCTCTTAACTGTATTTGACACAAGAAATGCCACAAACCCATGAGGATGAAAAAGAAGTTGAACATTTGTGAGATTATTATCATTTTGACAACTTAACCCTTCCTGATAGTTGATTCTATATGAGAGGACTAGAGGTACAACAAACTTGTCTTTCAAATCAATATGCTCATCATAAGGCTGTTTATTTTTCAACCACATACAAGTGAAATCATGTAGATAGGACATCTTAAAGTTGGGATGAAATCCTGTATTGGTTAGAGAGAATGTACACTTTGTGGTGAGCTAGACATGTTTTTGCCATAACAACCCTCAAGCTGAAATACTAGTCTACTTCATGTACAACTACAATACTAGGTATAAAGTGAGTAACTTACTGAGGCATGATCTAGGTGGACATGAAAGTCATACTGAGATGGGTAAACAACAAGATCTCCCTGTGACGAATTTGTGATAAATCTCAAATTGCTCAGAAACTTTATGCAGATGAGTGGCCCCTTTCAGTTGACATGTACGCACATGATAGGTGCTGAGATATGCTCTCATATTACTAGACAGTGAAATGGATTCATGATAATGCTCATAAAGGAGTAAAATTATTGTTCTAATCATAGGAGCTACATACACCGGAGAGAAAAAGAGTGGTTTAAGAACGATCTCAGCACTAGGCTACCTTACATTGGATATGATACCATATAAGTAAATATTACGATGGTGCGTGCATAGGCACAAATGAGCAGATGTTATACATTTGAATCAAAAGGTTCTGTAAGAAATTCATCAAATATAGTTCCTTGTTGAGAATTTAGGAAAGCAAGTGGGAAGTATTAATCCTAGAGTTATAACTCAATTCAAGGATATAATTATATAGCTCAATTCTACAAGAGGTTGTAAATAAGAGAATTTGTGATAGAGTGGCTTCACGAATAATGCGTCTCATTCAAGGAGTAGATACAGAGAACGACTCATAAAGTTGTTCCGATTCTATCCCAACTTCCATAGTAGCATAAGGAGTGACATATGACAAAGTGGAAACGGGATCAATAAGAGCATACACATCATGAGATTGGACAGTCAATATACCTGTAACCACATCTAGATAAGCCTCAAACCTTTGACGCCTCCTCATAGCATAAAACCTGCTGGGCCCTCCTGAGCTTTGAATACCACCTCTAGTTGTTCCACACCCTGCGGGCGGTATAGTGCCTCTAGCTGGGGGAGGAGCTGTCGATGTAGTAGCTACAGAACTGGCTGGCTGGGCCATACCACTACCCAAGCTCTGGCGAGATAAATAACAATCTCCTTGAAAATGACCCATCATACCACACTTGTAGCATACATTGTTACCATAGTGACATACTCCCGGATGACATCTCCCATATTTCAGACAACGGGGATGAGGGCGCTAAACTGACTCATCTCACTGACTTGATATTTACCATTTTTGCATACATCATAAACATACCCCTTATCCTTCATCTAAGATTCCAATGCGGGAGTAATAATTCCAACACCGGTTTGCTGTGTGGGCCATTGGTTTTGCCCAAAGCTATCACCCCTAACGCGCTGCTGAGTATACTCACAACACGACGCCAAATGTTCCTTCCCGCATGACGGACATAACTGGATGGGTGTACCCAACCTAGGGCATTTGTTCTTCTTGTGCCCCCTCTTTCCACAACCATAACATATTTCAAGGGTCATCCAACATGTTCCCAAGTGTCGTTTGCTGCAAATCACACAATTTGGTTCATCAGCACCAACAACCCTCTTTCGTTTCTTAGATTCTCTCACCACACGATACGGTGGTACGGTGACATTGGTAGGAACAATGACACTTCCCTTAGCAACAAGTTCCTCCAATCCCTCCACGGCACGATGCATTCTCCCAACAAACTCCTGTGTAATCTCCCCCAGATTCAATGGCGCGGTCATTCCCTCCTTACTGTTTCGAATTCGTGGATTACTCATCTGAAAAAAATGACACATAACGAGGAAATTAATTTCCTATCTTGAGCTCTATTGCATGATATGGAGTATCAAAGAAGTATGAATTTCCTAAATATCCATGTAGCCTCCTCATTATAGATGTGGTCGACAATACACTGATAAGACTCTACTAGACACGGCTCCGAGACATCCTAGGACACTTTAAAACCTTAGAATCTGATACCAAGTTTGTCATGCCCCAAACTCGAGGAGCGCGACCGGCGCTCAACTGAGAGAACCCGGACGAGCAAGCCTATTAGATTTCCTTCTACCCAAACTCATCCATGAATAAAGAGGAGATGTACTCCATTAATCAAACACTAAAAAGATTTCATTAATAATTTCCATTTCATTCCCATTAGCAGCTCCATTAATAATTTTCAAAATATTACGAGTTTATAGAATTAATGAAAAACATGATTTCCAAATACCAACATTTCTAGTTCGATTCCCAACATCAACCACAACCCACATTCTGTCTACGGAGCCTCGAAGTACAATAGAAGAGTAATATGGAAATACCGGCAACAAGGCCCCGGCTATACCTCAAAACACATTATATGAGAAACAAAAGATACATGACCCCGAAATGAAGCAGGGCTCACCAAATCAGCTGAAAAGAGTGTACTTCTATCACTGATCAATGCTGCCTGCTATAGAACCACCTGCATCCATTAAAGATGCAGCGCCCCCGGCAAAATGGACGTTAGTACTGTCGAATAGCACTAGTATGTATAGCTAAAAGTCCTCTTTCAAAATAGGATGCTCATATAAGAAAAGGCAACACATAGAAACAGCAAGTTATAATCAACAATATCCAAATGTTCAGTTAAAACATAATAATTTTCAAAATATGAACTTCATATATAATTTTGGTTGGTGGATCATTAGCACCAATATACCACTGTTCACAATACCAATATTCACAATACCGATGTTCACAATACCAATGTTCATAATATCGATGTTCACAATACCAATGTTCAGAATACCGATGTTCACAAATACCAATGTTCACAATACCGATGTTCATAATACCAATGATACCGTACTTTAGCACGGATTCCGATCACGACCCGACCGGCTAGGCTATCTCATTAGAGACATCAACCACAATTACTATCATTACCAATGCCACCGTAATTTTAGCATGGAGTCCGATCACGACCCGATCGGCTAGGCTATCTCCTTAGAGAATCAACCACAAATATTATCAATACCAATACCACTGTAATTTTAGTACGGAGTCCGATCACGACCCGATCGGCTGGGCTATCTCCTTAGAGAATCAACCAAAATCTCGATTTCAATTAAGAGGACTAATTTTATTACATCAATTTCATCCCAAATAAGGGGAATAATTATAAAAAATAACACATGTGCAAATGTATTTACCCCATCATCTTTCACATTGTATAAATCTCCACTAGTATTTTCAACCAATAACAACAACAATATTTCCTTGGCTCTTTTGGCCATTCACAAGATTCTTTATTCAAGGCATGATGGCCCTATTTGATATTCCATACTTTTATTTCTTCCCTCTCATGTATCATCATCATAAATATCAACATACATATAATATTTCGGAAATCACAACTTTAAATTTATTAGAAGTGAACAATTTAAGTACAATAGATTTCTTTTCGAGAAATGGAGTAAAATGATTGGCAATTAATGCGCAAGTTAAAATCATCAACAAGTGATACCCCATTTATTCTTGAAATACTTTTCCCCAAAAATGACAATGTACAATTTCAACACATGAGTATATAGAACTCGAATCACACTGGATATGATTATAAAGCAAGGCATTAGTTAAAGCAGCCACTTATGTGCATGAATTGAATACAAAAACCTTTAGGCAATTCTATTTTCGAAATCGTTTTCAAACAATCGAGTCGAGGCTCATTTCATATTCTTTATTTCATTCTCTCAAATCATTTGCACTACTAGCCACAGTCGTAACTTAAATTCTTGGCACGTTGGCCACACACTATATCCCCAATTCAATTATTTCATTTTCAGCCATCTTTAGGTACACAAATGAGCAATTATGAGTCTTAAGCATATCGAGTGTTTCTCACCCAATTGGTATACTAGTTTTCATTTAAAAACATGACTCAAAGCCACACCATTTTAATACGCAAATCATACTTTGAACATCTATCTTTCGACATTAGTCTCATTCGGAATAACCAAGTTTATAGGGAGTAACCCGGAATATAGAAGTTAGGAATCTTGAGCTAATCATACTTGATCTTAAGGAAACATTATGGATAGCTATTCCAAGAGAGAAAGTTTAGCCAGCATACCTCAATTGAGCTTTCCTTAAATTACTACAATGTTCTGAAAATTCTAGCAATCCCCATTTCTTAGATGAAGAACTTGTGAGAGTTCCTTGTTAATCTTCCAAGATTTGAGCAAGACTTGATGAATAATTAGCCTAGGGTTTCCTCTCTCTCTCTCTCTCAAGCACTCTCCCTTCTCTCTAAAATATCAGATTTGTTTTGCTCAAAAATGACCCTTTGCGTGTATTTAACGAAGTTGGGTTGGGTTGTAAAAATCCAAAAATGAAGCTCCGAAATAGGTTTTGCGATCGCATATGCGAACGCATAATTAATATGCGGACCGCATATCGGTCGCATAGTTGCTGACAAAAAAAACCAAAAATCTGTCAGTGTCTGCGGTCACTATGTGCTCCGCATAACTATTATGCGGTTGCATAGTGCACCGTAGAACAATTATGCAGTCATATAGTCGACTGCATAATTGCTTCCAGATTGACCCTCTCCTGCCTCACTTCTGCGGCCATTATGCGGCCCACAGAGTGGTTCTGCGGTCGCATAATGGACCGCAGAAATGCGTTTTTTCGCCGAAACATTTCCTTTACTTTCCGGTGCATTGTTCAACCTAAAATGTCCTAGCCGCGGCTCGTTTTCTAAAATCCTCAAACACGTATACCTACTCCGGCACTATGAAACCTTAAATTCATTTGCAAAATTTTACGGGGCTTTACACTTAAATACTTCAGAATTTTCTGGGGTGTTACAGCAGCCTTGAGCTTCTGAAAGCTCACCTAACAATCATCGGACCATCGTAACGGAGCACCCTTATGGGTCAACCTAGTCAAAGGTGCTGCAATTGATGAGAAACCCTTCACAAACCGACGATAATAACCCGCTAACCCCAGGAAGCTCCTAATCTCAGTCGCGGTGGCAGGACGAGGCCAATTATGAACTACCTCGATCTTCTTGGGATCAACCTTTATGCCCTCGTCTGATACAACATACCCCAAGAATGCCACAGAATCTAACCAAAACTCACACTTGGAGAACTTAGCATATAGCTTCTGTTCCTGCAAGGTCTAGAGTACCACTCTCAGATGTTGCTCGTGCTCCTCCATGATACACGAGTAGATCAAAATGTCATCAATGAAGACAATGACAAACGAATCAATATATGGCCTGAACACCCTGTTCATCAAATCCATAAATGTTGCCGGGGCGTTAGTCAAGCCAAAGGACATTACCAAAAACTCATAATGGCCATATCTAGTTCGGAAAGCAGTCTTCAGAACATCTGAATCCCGAATCTTCAACTGATGGTACCACAATCTTAATTCGGTCTTAGAGAACACTCTAGCACCCTGCAATTGGTCGAACAAGTCATCAATACGCGACAACGGGTACTTGTTCTTAATGATAATCTTGTTCAACTAGCGGTAATCAATGCACATCCGCATGTTCCCATCTTTCTTTTTCACAAATAACACTGGTGCACCCCAAGGAAATACACTTGGTCTGACGAACCCTTTTGCTAGAAACTCCTCAAGCTGCTCCTTCAATTCCTTTAATTCTCTCGAAGCCATACGGTACGGTGGAATATATATATATATACTGGGTACCTGGAGCCAAATCAATACAGAAATCGATATCGTGATTTGGTGGCGTGCCTGGAAGATCAGAAAGAAACACATCGGGGAACTCCCAGACCACGAGAACTGAATCAATCGTCGGAGTCTCTATGGTAGTAACACGAACATAGGCTAGATAAGCCAAGCATCCTTTCTCGACCATATGTTGATCCTTCAGGAAAGAAAGAACCCGACTAGGTGTACAAACAGACGAACCCTTCCACTCCAATCTAGGTAACTCTGGCATCGCCAAGGTAACAATCTTGGCATGGCAATCAAGGACGGTGTGATATGGAGATAACCAATCCATGCCCATGATGACCTCAAAGTCGGTCATATCAAGCAACAGAAGATCCGCTCTAGTCTCATAAAAACATAGCGTAATAATGCGGGACCGGTAGATCTGATCCAGAAAAACAAAAGTACCCAAGGAATCATGATGAACACCCAAGTAATGAGCAAACAGAGATAAAACATATGAATACGTAGACCCTGGATCAAATAGTACCAAAGCATCCATACCACAGATAGAAATAGTACCTGTAATCACGGCAATGAGGCCACTGCATCTGGTCAGGCTGGAGAGGCATAGAATCTAGCTGGAGCGCCTCTTGGTTGGCCCCCTCCCGACTGGCCTCAACCTCTAGGACGACCCCTACCCACTTGCCCTCTGCCTCTAGGCGGTCGGACGGCTGGTGGGGCAGGTGGTGCTGGAATAATAGGTTACTGACCCTGTTGTACTGCCTTGCTCTGAAGCCTGGGGCAAAACCTCTGCACATGGCTGAGATCCCCGCACTCGAAACAACCTCTCGGTACGATGGACTGCTGAACTGAAGTCTGACCCTGATGGCTTGAATACCCACTGGAGGATCCTTGAATAGCTAGCAGATAGTAAGAACGGTCTGACATGACATTAAAATAAGGTTGCACTGGAGCACCCCGAGGAGGCAGTGGTGGTGGAAATGTAGGCCTACTAGACTGGCCCCTCATAAACTGACTCCTGTACCTAGCTGGGGCTCTATTGAACTCTCCAGAATATCGGAACCGCTTATACCATATAGCCTGCTCCCGAGCACGCTGACGTGCACCCTCGGTTCTTCGAGCTATCTCTACAACTAGCTCGTAAGAAGTCCCCATCCTAACCTCTCGGGCCATAATGGCCTGGCTGGTAGAGTGCAATCCTACAACAAACTTTTGCACTCTCTCTGCATCGATCGGAATTATCATAAGTGCATGACGAGACAACTCAGAGAATCTCGCCTCACAGTCAGTCACTTACATTTGGCCCTGTTGGAACTACTCAAACTGAAATCGTAACTCTTCCCTCTGAGTGGGTGGAATATATTTGTCCAAGAAGAGGCATGTGAACTGGTCCCAAGTCATGGGAGGAGAACCTGCTGGTCTGCCAAAAAGATAAGACTGCCACCATCTAGGGGCCCTGCATTCCAGCTAGAAAGTAATAAAATCCACCCCATGGGACTCCATTATCCTCATGTTGTGAAGTCTGTCCCTGCACCAGTCAATAAAGTCCTGGGGGTCCTCGTGTCGCTCACCTCCAAAGACAGGTGGCTGTATCCTGGTCCATCTGTCTAATAGCCTATGCAGATCGCCGGCCACAACTGGTATGGGCTCAGGTATGGCTGTTACAATTGGCTGAGCTCTGCCCACGGGTAGTGCACCCGGGGTCTGATATACGGCAGCTGCATGCCCTGGAGCCTGAGCGGTAGGGGTTTGTGCTCCCCCTCCCTCCTGAGATATGGCAGGGTCTGCTAGAAATAAACCAGCCTGAGTCATAGTATCGTTGAACTGTAGCATACAGCCCATGACCTCCTGGAATCCCGGTGCGGACATGAAATCCATCGGGTTTGGTCTTGCTGCAGGCACATCACCTTGCTCCTCAATAATGGGATCCTCTACTGGATCCACTGGTGGTGTAACTGGAGCAATTCTAGGATGACCTCATCCTCTACCACCAACTAGAGCCCTCCCTTGGCCTCTGCCTCGGCCTCTAGCGATAGGGGGAGCAGCTCCTCCATGGTCTGGTACATCCGCTGTGCGCGTTCTCAGCATCTGTGAGAGAATGAGAGAAAAATACTTAGTACTACATAAGCTGCATGATAGGAGATGAAGAAAGATTGCTTTCCTAACACCCTATAGCCTCTTGAAGATAAGTACGGACGTCTCCGCACCGATCCGCAAGACTCTATTAGTCCTGCTCATAACTTGTGAGACCTACGTGAACCTAGTGCTCTGATACCATATTGTCACGACCCAATTTCTCCTATAGGCCGTGATGGCGCCTAACGTCACTGCTAGGCAAGCCTACGATTAATTTAATACGTAATTCCTCCTTTTAAATAATTTCCAAGTAATAAAATCCCATTTGTTTAGAAATTTGAGAAGTAGGGAGTCAAATGATTAAAATGAATACATCTGAATGCAAGCACAAATATGAAAATATCCCAAAACCATAAGGTCTACTAGAGTGTGTGCCAATATCTGGTGTCACAAGTGAATGAGAAACTAGTAAAATATACAAAACTCTAACTACTATCCGAAATAAAGTAGACAAAATATAAATACAAAAGAGAGACTCTAGGGCTACAGAACGGTTCGGGAAGCAGCTCACCACTAGGCCTCGGGATATCTGGGACACGCGCCGGTAGGACCACCAGATGCACCTGCCTCAAATCCTGCACGGTCAGTGCAGAAGTGTAGCGTGAGTATATAAATAACATGTACCCAGTAAGTATCAAGTCTAACCTCGAAGAAGTAGTGACGAGGGGTCGACATCGACACTTACTAGGGGCTATCAATAAAAGTACATAAATTCTAAATAGTAAGGATTATGTAAATAATAAAAATAACTCAATAACAAGCAGGAAGCAATGAATTTATTTCACACATGGTAAGTCCTAGATTAATCCCATTATGTATGCTTTTAAAATTTCAAGCCATGAAATGATATCAAATATATGTTTAAACTCTGAGCATTAACATGCACGATAAAGCCAAGGTCGTACGGCCCAATCCAGAATAATGTGTACAATGCCGAGGGTCGAGTGACATGAACTATAGATGCATCTATCTTCTGCCTAGGCGTTCGGCCCGCTCCACAAGAACAGAGGATACGTTGTAAGCATTTGACTTTGCGTTATTAAAGGCTAGCACACAATGTAGTACAAATTCCCCTAACCATCTTTCACAATTTCTCTAACAAGTTTAATATATTGCACGCACTTTAATTAACAAATCATGTGTGGCAATAAAATAATTCATGATTTGGGTCCTAAACTACCCAGGCACAACATAAATAGTAGCTACGCACGGACTCTCTGTGATGACCCAAAATGTCATCTTTAAATTTAATAATTAATTTTATATTCTAAGACCTCAAAAAGCACTATTTATCATTCCTCAACTTGCGTGCACAGTCCGTAAAATTTTCCGAAAAGTTTTCAGGTAAAAAATGAATTAAAATGTGAATTAGAGCTTTAAAACTCAACTGAGTTGACTTTGGTCATCATTTTGAGCAAACAAACTCGGATAAGTGTTTTGACAATTCCGGTAGGTCTGTATCGTGATTTGGGACTTAGGAGTATACCCAAAATCAAATTCCGAGGTCCCTAGCCCGAGATATGGAATTTTGATGAAAAATTAAAAGTTTAAGTTCAAATAGTGACCGGAATGTCAAATTATGTGCAAACAACCCCGGAATAGAATTTTGATGATTCCAACAGCTCCATATGGTGATTTTTGACTTAGGAGCATGATCGGAATTTTATTTGAAAGTCCATAGTGGAATTAGGCTTGAAATGCCAAAAGTTGAATTTTTGGAAAGTTTGACCGGGGGGTTGACTTTTTGATATCGAGGTTGGAATCCGATTCTGGAAATTGGAATAGGTCTGTTATGTCATTTATGATTTGTGGGAAAAATTTGAAGTCATTCCGAATTGATTTGATGTGTTTCGGCACAAGATATAGAATTTGAAAGTTCAAAGTTTATAGATTTTGATTTGAGGTGCGATTCGTCGTTTTGATATTGTTTGATGTGGTTTGAAGCCTCGACTAAGTTCTTATTGTATTTTGGAACATGTTGGAATAATTGGTTAAGGTCCCGAGGGTCTCGGAAGGTAAACGGAATGGATTTCGGACAAAGAGGGTTGCTGGAAATTTGCAGCAGTTTCGCCAGAAATTCTGATGCATGGAGCCGATTTTGGAAGCTTATATCTCGCAATTTTTAAGGAATCAGAAAATTTGCAAAACATGAAAGTTGTAGTCGTTTGATTCTAGTTTCTAGAAAGTTAAACCATGTATCATTTGGATAATTGTACATAAAGTTATAATTGATTAAAGGAAGGCTAGTAGAGCAGTTTCTGGTGGACTTTTAGTGACAGAAAATGGACTTTTAGTGACGAAAAATGGACTTTTAATGACGGATGGACAGAAACTTAAGGACCAAAAATGGTCATTTCCTTCATTTCATTTTGGATTTTTGGAGCACGGTTCTTGGGCGATTTTTGGGCAATTTTCATGGGAAAACATTGGGATAAATGTTCCTTATCCTATATTGTTTATATTTCATGATTCCACAATCATTTACCTCATGAATCCGTGAATTTATGGAAGAAAAATCAAGATTTTTGCAAAATCTTTCAAAAATAAAAATTTAAGATTTGGAGGTCGAGTTGTTATCGAAATTTGATAAAATTGGTATAGGTGGACTCGTAATTGAATGGGTTGTCGGATTTTGTAAGTTTCTCCGGATTCCGAGATTTGGGCTCCACGTGCAAATTTTGAGCTAATTTCGGATTTTATTGAAAAATATAATATTTTCTTATGAAATTGGTTACTATAATTTTTGTTGACTGTATCGAATTAATTATGACTAGATACAAGTCGATCGGAGTCGAAAAATCGAGAAAAAATATAATACTTGGTTAAATTGGAGCAAGTCGAGGTAAGTGACTTGTCTAACCTTGTGTGGGAAAAATTCTCCTAGGATTGATAATTGTAATGTGTGGAAAGTTACGTACACGAGGTGACGAGTGTGTACACGGGCTAAATGTGAAGGATTACATTTTAAATTGTGTAGATCACTGTTGCACATTAATTAAATTATTTTATTTTGTTATATTCTTCATTACTGATTTAATATTTATATTTTTAAATTTGCTTGACCTTTTCCTGCTAATTATTTTATCTGTTTAGTTGGAACTTGGTTTCTTTTATTCTGTGCATTATTTGAAGGTTGATTTTCTTTAAATTAAATATTATTAATATGAAGTATTTGACATTTTAAAACTTGATATTGAAGCAACGTACTAAAGATTTTGAAAAATTATTTTCCTGAATTATTTACTCCTAAATATTTTTGTAAGATTTTCGTACTCATTGTGATGGAGCAGTGAGCTCTTTATTGTAAAAAAATATTATTGTTGAATTATTTTGACATGAGCCGTGAGCTCTTTATTGTAGAAAAATATTATTGTTGAATTATTTTGACATGAGCCGTGAGCTCTTTATTGTGGAAAAATATTATTGCTGATTTATTTTGGCATGAGCCGTGAGCTCTTTATTATGAAAAAATATTGTTGTTGAATTATTTGAGCACTTGAGGTGCAAATTGTGATATATTGTGATATTGATAGGCATGTGGTGGTATAAGGTCTGGGTATTGAAATACATGCGGTGAGATAAGGGTGGCTTGATACGCGTGGCTAGTAGGGGGAACTACTAGAAGTCATGCGATGTAATAAGGATGGCTAAAACGCGGGATGCTATTTCGGGAAAAATATTTTCTTTCAAATAAATTGTGAAGGCTCCCACGGTGAGATAAGAAAATGAGATATTGTGAATTTATTTATGATTTGAGACTACGAGGCGGTACCTCGGGAGTGTCCTTGTTGATATTGATTTATGGACGCAGTTGCCTTTGATTATTGTGTGATTTTCTTAAAGTTGGAAAAGAATTCTGTTTTGTTTCCACAAGGTATTTATTTGCCATTATTTGATGCAGTTAAATGTGACATACTACTTGATTCATTTCCATTGTCATTTTATCTTATAATATTGTTTAAACATTTTACCATGCCATTATTTATTCTCCAGTAGGGCCTGACCTGATCTCGTCACTACCCTACCGAGGTTAGGCTTGGAACTTACTGGGTACCGCTGTGGTGTACTCATACTACGCTTCTGCACATTCTTTTGTGCAGATCCAGGTATATCTTATCAGACCACGCATCAATAAACTAGCTGTACGAAAAGATTTTGAGGAATATTTGCCAACGCCCGCAGACTCCGGAGTCCCCTTCTATTCTTGTTATGTTTCTTCCTTATTTTCTTTAGACTCTGTTATATAGAGACATCGAGGATAAATTCTTAGAAGCTTGTGACTTATTTCTACCGTGTTTTGGGAGTTGAAATTGTTTGAATTGTAGTTTAATTATTTCAGATATTTATTATTATTCCGCATTGATAGGCTTACCTAGTCTTAGAGACTAGGTGCCATCACGACATCCTACGGAGGGAATTTGGGGTCGTGACTCTCTCGTCACCTCGTACGTACATAGCCCCCCACAATTAGAGGCAAACAATAATTTTAAATCACCTATGGGGTAAATTCCCTCTTACAAGGATAGACAAGAGACTTACCTCGTCTCAAAGCTTACTTTCGAGTACACAACTATGCTTTAAACCCTCAACTCGGTGTCAAACGACTCGAAACTAGTCAAATATTATATAAAACAATTAATATGTGCTCAAAGGTTCATATTCTAACTACTAAAGTGATTACCCAACCCCAATTGAAGAATTTTTAAAATTCACTCCCGGGCCCACGTGCCCGGATTCCGGAAATTTTTTGAAGAAAGTTGTTACCCATAACCTCACGAACTCAAATATATGATTTTCACTACATTCCATAACCATTTTCGTGGTTAAACCCCATTTTAATAAAAAACTTAGGTTTTTCATCTAAACCCATGATTTCCCAATTTTTTCATGTTAAATCTATCCATAATGTATGTATTTAACTCGCATTGTGTAGGAATTACTTATCTCAATGTGTTAGGTGAAAACCCCTCTCTAAGATCTCCAAAAATCGCCCAAGGATTGAAATAAATGAGCTCAAAATGCTTAAGTCCCGTCTTAAATGAGGTTCTTCCTCCTGCGATTTTCGCACCTGTGGAGGGTTGGCCGCTTCTGCGGCTCTGCATCTGCAGATGCTGCCCTTTCCCAGTGGCCACCTTCTGCTTCTGCGGACCTCTGGCCCGTTTCTGCGGGTCTGCTCCTATGACACACACGCCGCTCCTTCGATTTCTTCTATCGTACATGCGAGTTCGCAGGTGTGCACGTCCACCCGCATTTGCAGTTCCTGGTCCGCTTCTGCGGCTTCTTGCTCGCTTCTGCGAGCTCTCACCTACGGCTATCCCTCCGCAGGTGCGGTTACACCAGAAGCCTGGTGCTTCAGCTGCTGCCCCTAAGTCCAAACTTGGTCCGTGCCTAGTCCGGTTGACACCCGGGGCCCCCGGAGCCCCGCCCAAACATACCAACAAGTTAGAAATCATAAAATGAACTCGCTCGAACCCTCAGAATGCATAAAATAATATCAAAACTAAAAACTACACCTCAAACCAAATTGAATTAACTTAGGAACTTCAAGTTCTTTAACTTACTCCGAGCGCGCCGAAACACACTTAGACTACTCGGAGTGACACCAAACTTTGCGTGCAAGTCTTAAATCACCATACAAAACTATTCCTGGTCTCAAAATTACAAAGGGACCTTGATAACACTAAAACCTACTCCAAACTAAATTTAAAGAACTTTAAAACCTTCAAATAGTCAACTTTCACTATTATGCGTCGAAACACTCCCGGGTCATCCAAAACCCGATTCGAACATACGCCCAAGTCCAAAATCATCATACGAACATATTGGAACCATCAAATCTCGATTCCAATGTCGTTTACTTAAAATATTGACCAAATTCAAACTTAGTCTTATTTAGCCAACATTAAGGAACCAAGTGTTCCGGTTTCAGTTCGAACCCTTTCAAATCCCGAACTAACTATCCCCGCAAGTCATAAAACAGTAAAAGTACCTACGGGGAGTCTTATTTAGGGGAACAAGGATCTATAAGGCAAAATTAACAGTTGGGTCGTTACACTTACAATAACATGTACGGAGTATAATAATAATGACATGAAACAAAATACAGGAAAATAAGGCACTTAACTCATGAAAGTAACCCAATCCTTGAAAACTAGTAAAACCAGAAATACCAATCTTCAGAACCTCATACGAAAACATCGAAAACCAAGATAATACAATAAGGAATACAAAACACACAAACTGTTGCGGTGCGCAACCCGATCCCACCATATGATCAAAGTTAATATCATAATTCTCCCTTATTTCACTTGTTGCGGCGTGCAACCCTATCCCACTATATAATCAGTGTAAATATCATAATTCTCCCTTGTTTCACCATATCAATCCTCCCTTATTCCATCTATTGTGGCATGAAACCCGATCCCCCATATGAATAAATGTAATAAATTCCACAACTCAATTCACAAGAAGATTTGCAAATAAGAAATATGAAGGAAAAGCCATAAAGGAAATCTCGTACCGAATCAAGAAGTGCTACAATTTATACTAAGCAACAAGACAAGATGAATATATGACAGTTACAGTGTACAAGTAAGGAAATTAAGGCAAGTAGAAATTAAATCATAGAAGCATGGGAGAAACTAACATTTTTAATGAGAGGATAATAAATGACAAGTAGCAAGTTAAGGCATAGGAAGCAATTAAGGCATGTAACAATCAAGACATGGAATAATATAGTTAATGAAATATGAGTAGACATGGAAACAAGTAATTGACGGTGTATATACACTCGTCACCTCGCATATACGCTGCTTACACATGAAATTCACATAGCACATAGCTCAAGGGTTCCTATTCCCTCAAATTAAGGTTAAACCCAACACTTACCTCACTCCGCAATCAACTCAAAATTTAACCCCGGCCTTGCCTTTCGAACAATCCTCCAAACCAAACAAATCTAGAAAATTATTGACCAAACTATTCAAAATAAGCTTTAGAAATTACTCACGAATGAAAGAGGTTCAATTTAGATCATTATTGAAAAAGTCAACAAAAGTCAACCCCGGGCTCGCTTGGTCAAACCCAAGATTCAGACCAAAACCCGATTACCCATTCACCCCCGAGCCTGGTTATGTAATTAGTTTTGAAATTCGTCCTCAATTCGAGGTCTAAATCCCAAATTTACAAAAATCCCTAATTCTATCCAAATCCCTAATTTCTATAATGAAAATCCTAGATTTGATGTTAAAATCTTATGAAATATAATGGGTAATTGAAAAGAAGTAGATTAAAGCTACTTACCAATGTATTTAGGAAGAAAATATCTTAGGAAAATTGCCTCTAGGGTGTTTATGGTTGAGAGTTTGAAAGAAATGAGCTAATTCCCATTTTCCCCTCTTGTACCTAGCTGCAGTTATCGCAATTGCGACATATAGTTCACAATTGCAGTCAAATTCTAGTATAGTTTATGATATCGTCCCACAGAGATTGGAGAACCTAGCAACAAATTTATAATATTCTTACTACTATTTGAGAGAATCAAATTGATGAAGTTTTGTTTGTTGAAAATTTAAATGGCTTAAGTTGAAACAAAATAACTTTTCGAAGATTTATATTTAAAAAGAGTTGGGAATCATTGAATTCGCTCGATAGCGTGATAATAATAAAATCTTAGCTTCTACATGTATTTCTCTTAGGAATAACTGCTTATTGCTAATACAATTATATTTTGCTCACTAAGAAATAATCAATTAATAACACTTCGCGAGGTTATGTAAATCAATTGATATATGACTCGTGACAATTAAACTGAAATACTTTTCTTGCCTGAATTGTGCTAAAAGATAACAAAAACCACTTGCAATTACATTTTACTAAAAATCAATAATCTTGCCTACTACAACTCCTCCGTGAGAATTAGAATGGAAGTAAGCAAGATTACAGACTTGGAATGATAGATTAATAAGAATTACTCTCACTCTATTATTTTACCCAATAGTTATCATATATTAATTTTACTTCGTAAGAGTTACAAAATTGACATACAACTAATTTTGGAAAAGAAATAGATAGAAGTGATAATAATTAATTATAACTAATATTCTAGCACATTATAAAAATATAAATAGAAAGTTTCAGGTCAAGCACGTAGTAAAACTGAGATTAATATTATAACTATATCGAGCTTCATCAACTATCCTAACAAAAGAGATTACTCCATTATGGAGTATTTAAATCTCACAAAGAAAGGAATTCTTAAAATACCATCAATACTCTTAGAAAATACAAAAAACTACAAGAGGTAAGTGAAATAGATAAAGAAAGAAGCAAAGACCAAAGATAGAGAAAAAGTTACAAATTAGCACGTCTGATGTCCACCTTTCAACACAAATATGGCATACTATTTATAGAAATCAAATCTCATAAGGTGCCATGTTGCCTCATGTTTTTTTTTCCATGTTGCCTCGTGCTCTTTTGCCTTGATGCCTCGTGATCTCTTTTTTATTTCCTTTATTTGCTTTTCATGGTATTTTTATTTCCTACAAAATACTATTAGAAAATACAGAGATTTGACATATTATATATATATATATATATATATATATATATATATATATTGTGTCACGATCCAAACCGATGGGCCGCGACGGGTGCCCGAATCCTACATGTCGAACATCCTTAAGCATGCGTTTAAGATATAAACATGAATAATATACGTGAGAAAAATCTGTCCAAAAGATATATATATATACATATACATATGAAATACAGTGGGACGAGCCGGCAAGGCTGCTATGGACAACTATATACTCAAAACTGGAAGCCGACAAGGCCGTATACTATCCGATTATATATAATTGTCTACAGATCTCTAATAGAAATACAACTGTACAAAGAAGGGACTAAGCCACGTCATACCCATATATGTATACAAGCATATCGTACCAAAATCAAAAGCAACTCCGGATCAAGTGGAGCACGCCAACTCTCGCTGATAAAGGATCCTAAGAAGGGGGACCGTCAGCTTGCCTACCTGCACCTGCGGGCATGAAACGCAGGCCTCGGGAAATAGGGCGTCAGTACGAATAATGTACTGAGTATGTAAGGCATGAAAATCAGTACATAAAAGACATAGATGAAACATGAAATAAAGAAATCCACCTATAAGTCTGGATAACTTTGTAAATTTTGAAACATTTATAGTGTCATGCACGTGCATATAAATGTTGTGTAATGCATAGGTATAAGTGTATATATATCATCATCAAGCCTCTGAGGGCATCCCATCATATTGTCTCGGCCACTGTGGGCAACATCATCAACATATACCAACTGATCAGGTGGTGGTGCATATATAACGCCATAACCTTTTTCCATATCCCATATACATATAATATACGCATATATAATGCCATCTGGTCATGGGTCAATGTACATATATAAATGCATGAAATGCATACGAATTACGTTAATAAGATTTCTCGGAATGTCATAAATATCAATATGCCTTTCGGATACTTTATCAAATACATATTTTTCTGAGACCCATAAACAGAAGATATAATAATAATTCACATGGTGAATCAAGAATATAGACACCCCTAGTATTTCTATGAAGAGAGTCATTTATGAAAGTTGCGTATTTTGCTCGTTTCATTTGTATTATTTGGATCACGCCAAAAGAAAAGAATAGATAGCCTTAATATACCTGGAGTAGGGAAAAATTCGTATGATATTCTTCGAAAAGGTTTCACCGTAGTCCCTTAGAATCAAGAAATCTCACGTTGCTACTGTGCTAAGAAATCTCGTTGGTTGAAGAAATCACGTTGTAGTGTTAGAAATGAAGAAATCACGTCTGATTGTTAGAAATGAAAAGGTTAGAAATGAAATATCTTGTATTCTTAACTATGAAAAGAGTTACTAAAGTCTTGGTGAAGTTTGAAGAGATTATGACTATGCTTAACAGAAACGTTAAGAGAAGTGAGTTACTGAAGTTATGGAAAGTTTTTGTTAAAAATCTTAGAATTAAAGTGTTGTTAGAAAATGAAAATATTAGGCATGAGATGTCTTGTAACTAACATACTAAGTTGCCACATAATCCAAAGTGACTAAGAGTCAATTATTTGAAAAGTGGCTTGCTGCCACATTTGGGGGGGGGGGGGTAATCTTATCTTATAATTTATTAACTAATTGGGTAATATTCCGTTACCCGGTAATTAACTAATTACCCGCATAATTAAGAATTATCTCAAATTATTTAAAATTTTACTTATTTTAATACACTTTATACATCGTATTATCACGGTCATATGGTACCTTGTATGGTACTAGTCCATAAATATCGGGTATTATAACTCGGACCGTATTTTATCCCAAATCGACAACCTTCAACGAAACTCATTTTCTTTAATTCGTGTACCCTTTATCCTTCATGGCACTTACTTATCGTTTGTTATAAATAGCATAAATACGTTAACCTCAAAATAATCTCATCCCCGCGTCTACGTCGATTAACTGAAGACGAAACTTTTACGTATGAAATGCGAGATGTAACATCCTTCCCCCCTTAAAAACATTCATCCTTGAATGTTTAACTCCCCGGTATCTGTATAACTTTGGCAGAGTTGCCTTTGTAACAATACTACTACCAACTCTTCCTGTAGAACTTAATAATTCAACACCACATAGGACCACAATCATCAATAACAATAATGGCCTCACATGACCAATGACAATAACTAACACAAGAATCCATACACGTACCTTAAGGTTGTGATGTCTCAGTCGGCCTCCCAAGTCATTTCTTCCACATTGTTGTTTCTCCAGAGTACTTTTACCGAAGTTACGTCTTTAGTTCTCAATCTTTGAACCTGTCTGTCTAAATTAGCAATGGGAGTTTTTTCATATGATAGCTGCTCTGTGACTTGAACGTCGCCAACTGACACGATTCTGGAAGGATCCCCAATACATCTATGGAGCATAGACACATGAAAGACTTGATGTACAGACTCCAAGTCCGAAGGCAAGTCTAACTCAAATGCTACCTGGCCTACCTTACGTATGATCCTATATGGTCCAATATACCGAGGGTTAAGTTTTCCTTTCTTACCGAACCTCATAATAGCTTTCATCGGTGATACCTTTAGGAATACCCAGTCATCAACTCTGAAACTCCAAGTCTCGCCGTCGATTATCCGCATAAGACTTCTGATGGCTTTGAGCTGCTAATAGCCTTTCCTATATAAGCTTAATTTTCTCAATTTCCTGTTGTACCAATTCTGATCCTACTAACATAGTTTCCCCAACATCGAACCACCCTATAGGCGACCTACACTTCCGTCCGTAAAGAGCTTCATATGGAGCCATCTGAATACTGGAATGATAGATATTATTATATGCGAACTCAATAAGCGGCAGATGATCATCCCAGCTAACTTTGAAATCTATCACACAAGCTCGTAATATATCCTCAAGTGTCTGTATAGTACGCTCAGCCTGTCCGTCTGTCTGGGGATGGAATGCTATACTAAGACTTATCTGAGTCCCCAATCCTTTTTGGAAGGACCTCCAGAAGTTGGATGTAAATTTAGCTCCCCTATCCGATATAATAGATACAGGGATACCACGCAGTCGTACTATCTCCTTATATAAAGCCTTGCATAATCCACTACGGAATATGTAGTCCTAACAGGCAGAAAATGGGCTGACTTTGTAAGCCTATCAACAATCACCCATATCGAATCGAACTTACGCTGGGTACAAGGTAAGCCTACGATGAAATCTATATTGATTACTTCCCACTTCCAAGTCAGAATCTCTATAGCCTGCAATAATCCACCGGGTTTTTGATGCTCAATCTTGCCTTGCTGACAATTAGGGCATTGAGCAACAAACTCCGCTACATCCTTTTTCATTCCGTCCCACCAATATACTTCCCTAATATCATGATACATCTTTGTTGCTCCTGGATGGATAGAATAACGAGAATAGTGAGTTTCTCTCATAACCCGCCGACGCGGCCCTGCGATATTAGGGACACATAATCATCCTCAATATCTGAGGACCCCATATTCTGTAATTTCAAACGGTGTCTTCTCCTTCTGAGGGGTGGTATCCCTATAATGAACTGACACAGGATCCTCGTACTGGCGTTCCTTTACTTCAGTTACTAAAGAGGATGTTGCCGTATCCTGAATAGTAATTCCAATATCACCTGAGTCCAGTAACCGAACTCCAAGACTAGCTAGCTGATGAATCTCATGGGCTATTCCCCTCTTTTCCGGCTGTAAATATGACAGGCTGCCTATAGATCTACGGCTGAGGGCGTCGGCTACTACGTTCGCCTTCCCGAATGGTATAAAATATCAACGTCATAGTCTTTAAGTAGCTCCAACCATCTCCTTTGACGTAAATTCAATTCCTTTTGCTTGAAGATATACTGGTGGCTCTTATGATCCATATAGATATCAACATGAATGCCATACAAGTAGTGCCTCCACATCTTTAGTGCATGAATTACTATGGCTAACTCTAAATCGTGGGTCGGGTAATTCTTCTCGTGCTTTCTTAGTTGTCTAGAAGCATAAGCTATAACCTTACCATGTTGTATCAGCACGCAACCCAATCCAATGCCTGAAGCATCACAATAGATAGCATAACCATCGGTCCCTTCTGGGAGTGTTAGAACTGGTGCGGAAGTCAATCTGTCCTTCAATGCCTGGAAACTCCGTTTGCAAGCATCAGTCCATTGAAACTTTGCTCCCTTCTGAGTCAACTTTGTCAAAGGTGCTGAAAGGGAAGAAAATCCCTCTACAAATCTCCTGTAATAACCTACCAAACCGAGAAAGCTACGAACCTTTGTCGGTGTCGCGGGTCTAGGCCAAGTCTTTACTGCCTCAATCTTTTGTGTATCAACCCGGATACCTTCACTCGAAATGATATGCCCAAGGAAAGCTACAGAGTTCAACAAGAATTCACATTTAGAGAATTTTGCATACAACTTCTCTTTTTGTAGAACTCTGAGCACAGTACGCAAATGATCTGCATGCTCAGCTTCTGAAAGAGAATACACCAATATATCGTCGATAAATATAATTACGAACAAATCTAAAAAGAGCCTGAACACACGGTTCATCAAATCCATGAATAATGCTGAGGCATTGGTCAAACCGAATGACATAACACGAACTCAAAGTGCCCGTATCTGGTCCTAAATGCTGTCTTCGGAATATCTTCCTCCTTAACCCTTACCTGATGGTACCCGGACCTCAAGTCTATCTTTGAAAAACACTTGGCACCTTGCAACTGATCAAATAAATCATCAATCCTCGGGAGCGGGTATTTATTCTTGATTGTCACCTTATTCAACTGTCTATAATCAATACACATCCGTAATGAACCATATTTCTTCCTCACAAATAACACAGGTGCTCCTCACGGTGATGTACTAGGTCTGATAAAGCCTTTTTCAAGCAAGTCCTTTAGTTATTCCTTTAACTCTTTCAGCTCCGTGGGGGCCATTCTATATGGAGGAATAGATATTGGATGAGTATATGGTATTAGGTCAATAGCAAACTCAATTTCTCGCTCTGGCGGAAGACCCGGAAGCTCATCAGGAAAAACATCGAGAGACTCATTAACCACAGGGATGGACTGAATGGTTGGTTGACTCTACTTCCACATCTTGAACCCGAACTAAGTGATAAATACAACCCTTTCTGATCATCTTCCTTGCCTTGAGATAGGAAATAAATCTACCTCTCGGCGACGCCGTATTACCTTTCCACTCCAAAATGGGCTCCCCTGGAAATTGAAATCGAACTATATTTGATCTACAATCAACGTTGGCATGACAAGAATCCAACCAATCCATACCCATTATAACATCAAATTCTACCATATCTAACTCGATTAGGTCCGCTACGGTAGATCGACTATGAACCAATATTATACAACCCCTATATACTCGCTTAGCTACCACTGAGTCCCTAACAGGTGTAGACACCTCAAAAAGTTTAACCAATTCAGGTTTTATTTCAAACTTACTAGAAACTAATAGAGTAACATATGATAAGGTAGAACCTGGGTCAATCAGTGCATATACATCATATGAGAAGACTGATAATATACCTGTAACAACATCAGGCGATGACTCCTGATCCTGTCGTCCTGCCAACACATAAATGTGGTTCTGAGGACCGCTCGAGCTAGATGCTTCACCTCTGCCTCTACCACAACTCATTGGTGCTTGTGAACCTTGCCCGGGGGGGGGGGTGTACTGATGATGACGAACCAGCTACAGATCCCGCTGGCTGAGCTATGCTTGCATCACCTCTCGTCGGACAATCCCTCATAACTTGGCCCGGATAACCACAAGTATAAAAAATACCCAACCCCATACGGCACTGCCCGACATGCTGCTTACCACACTGAGCACATCATGGCAAAGGCGGCCTCATCTGACTTGACTCACCCTTATACTGAGAACCTGAGACGCTGAAATTCTGGCCAGGCCCTGAATATGTGGAGAGATCAAATCTCTTACCGCCAAACTGAGGGAGCACGCTAGCCGATGTCTGGGCTGGATAACTCGGGTATTGTGGTCTTTGACCACCTCGAAACTCACCAAAAGGACCCGAAGACCTTGCTCTCTTATTCTGGGCCCTATCATGTTCACAATCGGCCCTCTGCTTCTGCTTACGCTCTTCTACACCCTGAGCGTATGCCTGAATATGAGAAATATCCATGTCTGGTTGAAGTGAGATCGACGTACAATCGTTAAGCAAGTGTGGCTCTAATCCCATCACAAACCGGTGAACTCGATCCTCCATCTTAGATACAATAGTGGGAGCATACCTAGCCAACAAATCAAGCTGAAGACTGTATTCTCGAACACTAATGTTACCCTGCCGAAGGGTCAAAAACCTATCAACTCTGGCCCGTCTAAGCTCTGGTGGCAGATAATGACAAAGAAAAGCTTCTGTAAACTCCTGCCATACTGCTGGAGGGGCATCCTCACCTCTGGACAATTCCCAAGACTCGTACCAATTAACTAAAACATCTTGGAGTCTATAGGAAGCTAGCTCAACTGACTCAGTCGCAGTGGCCTTCAATACCCTCAACGTCCTCTGCATTCTATCAATAAATACTTGAGGGCCCTTGTTTGGATCTGCCCCCGTGAATACCGGAGTGTCTAAATTAATGAAAGCATGAACCCTCGCACTGACGGACCTATCCGCATGACCGATACCTACTTCTTGACACCGAGCCTGTGCGGCTACTAATCAAGTTAATAGCTGAATATCATCTCTCATTTCCTGACCCGGTGCATCCGGCTGAGGGCTGAACGTACAGGGGTGGGCGCTGGAGCTGGTGCCCCTCGGAGCTCTCCTGGAGAGGGCGGGGTATGTGAAGTCTGAGATGAAATCTCACTATGAGACTCCCCCCGAGCCCTGGTCACTCGTGGCGCTCGACTAGTAATCTCACCAGCCACGGACTGTCCCTTCTGGGTGGCTGTAGTCTTTGGAGGCATTGCTGAAAATATAACATATCGTTAGGAATATGAATTCTTATATCCCACGATCTAAGATAAAAAGAGAGGATAACATCCTATATGTCCTGTAGCCTCCTGTTTATAAGTGTGGTGCACAACATACCCATAAACAAGACTCTACTAGACACAGTCTATAGACAACCCTAGGACAGAACTGCTTTGATACCACTTTTGTCACGACCCAAACCGATGGGCCCCGAAGGGTGCCCGAATCCTATATCTCGAACATCCTTAAGCATGCGTTTAAGATATAAACATGAATAACATAGGTGAGGGAAACCTGTCCAAAAGATATATATACATATACATACGGAATACAGTGGGACGAGCCGACAAGGCTGCTATAGATAACTATATACCCAAAATTGGAAGCCGACAAGGCCGCATACTATCCGACTATACGTAACAGTCTACAGACCTCTAATAGAAATAAAACTGAACAAATACGGGACTGAGCCACATCATACCCATATATGTATACAAACATATCGTATCAAAATCAAAAGTAGCTCCGGATCAAGTGGAGCACGCCAACTCTCACTGATCAAGGATCCTAAGAAGGGGGACCGTCAGCTTGCCTACCTGCACCTGCGGGCATGAAACACAGGCCCCGGAAAATAGGACGTCAGTACGAATAATGTACTAAGTATGTAAGGCATGAAAATCAGTACATAAAAGACATAGATGAACATAAAAGACATAGATGAAACATAGAATAAAGAAATCCACGTGTAAGTCTAGATAACTTTGTAAATTTTGAAACATTTATAGTGTCATGCACGTGCATATAAATGTCATGTCATGCATAGGTATAGGTGTATATATATCATCATCAAGCCTCTGAGGGCATCCCATCATATCGTCTCGGCCATTGTGGGCAGCATCATCAACATATACCAACTGATCAGGTGGTGGTACGTATATAACGCCATAACCTTTTTCCATATCCCATATAAATATAATATACGCGTATATAATGCCATCTGGTCATGGGTCAATGTACATGTATAAATGCATGAAATGCATAAGAATTACGTTAATAAGATTTCTCGGAATGTCATAAATATCAATATGCCTTTCGGATACTTTATCAAATACGTATTTTTTTGAGACCCATGAATAGAAGATATAATAATAATTCACATGGGGAATCAAGAATATAGACACCCCTAGTATTTCTATGAATAGAGTCATTTATGAAAGTTGTGTATTTTGCTTGTTTCATTTGTATTATTTGGATCACGCCAAAAGGAAAGAATGGATAGCCTTAACATACATGGAGTAGGGAAAAATCCGTATAATATTCTTGGAAAAAGTTACACCGCACTCCCTTAGAATCACAAAATCTCACGTTGCTACTGCGATAAGAAATATCATTGGTTGAAGAAATCACGTTATAGTGTTAGAAATGAAAAGGTTAGAAATGAAATGTCTTGTATTCTTAACTATGAAAAGAGTTAGGAAAGTCTTGATGAAGTTTGAAGAGATTATGACTATGCTTAACAGAAACGTTAAGAGAAGTGAGTTACTGAAGTTATTGAAAGTTTTTGTTAAAAGTCTTAGAATTAAAGTGTTGTTAGAAAATGAAAATATTAGGCATGAGATGTTTTGTAACTAACATACTAGGTTGCCACATAATCCAAAGTGACTAAGAGTCAATTATTTGGAAAGTGGCTTGCTGCCACGTTTTTTTTGGGGGGGGGGGGGGTAATCTTATCTTATAATTTATTAACTAATTGGGTAATATTCCGTTACCCGGTAATTAACCAATTACCCGCATAATTAAGAATTATCTCAAATTACTTAAATTTTTACTTATTTTAATACACTTTATACATCGTATTATCACGGTCATATGGTACCTTGTATGGTACTAGTCCATAAATATCGGGTATAATAACTCGGACCGTATTTTATCCCAAATCGACAACCTTCAACGAAACTCATTTTCTTTAATTCGTGTACCCTTTATCCTTCATGGAACTTACTTATCGTTTGTTATAAAAAGCATAAATACGTTAACCTCAAAATAATCTCATCCCCGCGTCTACGTCGATTAACTGAAGACGAAACTTTTACGTACGAAATGCGAGATGTAACATATATATATATATATATATATATATATATATATATATATATATATATATATATATATATGTATCTATTTTACTCTAATTTATTTTTAAGTATATAATATATGAATATTTTATAGTCATCAAACTCCCCCGTACTTGAATCCTTGCTCGTCCTCGAGAGAGTAATTTTATTAATAATTGTTGTTTCTTGTAGAGTAGAAAAGTAAAAAACAAATATCACATAAAATTCAAAACCTATAAGTTTCCTTGTTTCTACTTCTGCTTTTGTTTGCCAAAAACTTTCAAACCCTCTTTTGATGAACCTTTTGAGATTTATAACATTATGATCACAATTTTGAGTTTCTCAAATTTTTGTCTGTAAGCTTGCCCTTCATGTCAGTCTCTACTAATATAGAATCAACACTAATTTATAAAATTATTTTAAGACTTTTTCAGGCTTGTAATGATATGTTTAATGCTGGTAAGTTAAAAGGATATATTTGTAGTGACTTTGTTCCAACCAGCTTTTTTATGAGAGCCGATTATTTTACCAAAGTAACTATGTACAACTCAACATAAAGAAAATAACTCTAGAGAATGGGCTAAAGGCCCCGGTCTCCAATTTCATAATTAATATCACTTAAGTCATCATTTCTCTCAATAAATTCCTTAAATTCAAGCTTCTTGAGCCAAAACTTTATTCTACAGGTATTGTAACGATCCGACTGGTTATTTTACTTTTTAGAACCCCGCTCCCTTAAATAAGACTCCCTGTATGTGTCTTTCCTGTTTTATGACTTGCGGATATGGTTAGTTCGGGTTTGGAAGGGTTCGAGTTGAAATCGGAATATTTAGTTCCTTAATATTGGCTTAAAATGGTTAAGTTTGACTTGAATCAACGTTTTGAGTAAACGACCTCGGAATCGGGATCTGACGGTCCCAATAGCTTTGTATGATGATTTTGGACTTGGACGTATATTCGATCGGGTTTCGGATGACCCAGGAGAACTTCAGCGCTTAATATTGAAAGTTGGCACATTGAAGGTATTTCAAGTTCTTTAAGTTTGGTTTGGAGTAGATTTTGGTGTTATCGAGGTCCATTTGGGATTTCGAGCCTCGGAATAGTTCCCTATGGTGATTTATGACTTGTATGCAAAACTTGGCGTCATTCCTGTCACGACCCAAAATCCACTATAGGTCGTGAGGGCGCCTAACGCTGCCGTAAGGCAAGCCAACGGTGATTGATCAACTTAATTACTCCTTTTTATTACTTTTGAAATCGTAATTTCCGTTAATTAAATAGTATAAAATAGAATTTATCGGGTAAAATGATAATAATTACGTGAACTACCATACCAAACATCCAGTAGAAGCCCCCAAAACCCGATGTCACAAGTGTATGAGCATCAACTAGGAAATATAATGAAATACAACATCTGTCTGGAATACAAGTTAGACAGGAGAAAATAAATAACTCTGATGGAGACTCTGTATGCTGCGGATCGTAACATGGAATGCAGCTCACGGTAAAGTCCCCGCAATTGCTGCGCCTTTGCGCCCAAAAGACCACCAGACATATATGTACCTGCAAAATAAGTGCAGCAAGTCCAGCATGAGTACATAATTGAACGTAAAACTGCTGAACCACCAGACATGTAAAACATGAAGTGAAGCTACTCAAGGCCTCAAACCGCAGAACGACGCGCTAGAGCTCAAAACGACCGATCGAGTTATTACATTCTCCCCCACTTAAACATATATTCATCCTCGAACATGCTAAGGACTACTCTGGAGTTGTGCAAAATCATAGTTTAACACCTCGTGCACCTACCTATGCCACCACAACCCAATTGAGCACATTAGATCGAGCCAGACTGAAGATCCTCCCTATAACCTTAGCTAACAAGCTTTAGAACCAAATTCTAACATCCGGAATTTTCCACGAGACCCGATTCTAACATATGAACACCGCATCAATCACCAGAAATTATACACAACATGACCATGCTCCTCCGCTGAAATCACATCCTGCACCACATAAGTCGCTTGACCATAATAACATCCCCCGACCACAATCGCTGTAATTTCACAAACTCGGTGCCCGCAATACACCTCATAACACATATAAGCCATGTTCCAACTCTCGCGATACTGCCATGACGGAAGAGATGTGTAGAAACTCATAACTACCTGCCGAACCAACAAATCATGGAGTCTCTCCTCCTGACAAGAACCATTATCTCATTCTGAACTGAATACAAATATTTGCTCTTTAATATACTTTACACAAATCTGATCGCACCAATTTCAGGCCCAATAACCTCGTCTCACCTAGTACAAGCTGCCCAAGCAATAAGCCACCTCAAACACTGCTCAAGATTTCAATTGACGCCATCAATGCGCCAACAAGCTACAACTCAAACATGATACATAAGGAAAAACGAACTCTGGAAAGGAACTACCCAGCCCACATAACAAATAAAATGGTCGAACAGATGCTATGAACCCTTCTCAGAGAATGGGAAACAAAAATACACAGAAATAAGTATATGGAACCGTACTCAATATCTCACTATTACGGCGTGTAACTCGACCCACACATTATACCGTTGCGGCGTGCAACCCGATCCAAATAACATACCTGTGGCAGCGTGCCACCCGATCCAAACAACATACCTGTGGCAGCGTGCCACCCGATCTACACATAAAAATCTATAAGGAAATACCTACCGAGCCAGAATTCTTATACACACGAAATGCTCGAATATCGACCACAAGCATGCCAAGTGCATAATACAATCAATGGGGAGATGGATATCGCCATATGCTACAAAAACCCAAGCACAACTAAGGTGCAATAAATGACTTGCATCTTGAGAGTCATCTTGCTCATATAACACCACAAGCTATATGGGATCACAACACATGTGAGAATAATCAAGCCGTCTCACAACCCACCTAGCACATTAGAGTATTACATGGAATAGCTCACGATGGGAATAACATCCAACGCCCGAAGACTCCTCCGTAAGCAATGCTATGCCGAATGAACGCATCCGACCTGACGTAGAGCACACATTCACATTAGACCCACCAACAGACCTTAAGCCGATCCTGATTATACCATATTGGGCCAACAACCTTTCGAGGATCCACAATGGTCCTATTCATGACACACACGAGCAGGCGTCCCAAACTGGAACAAACTCCCATAGTTCACAACCAAAGGAATAGAGCACCTTCCAGGCATAAACTCTCACATTAGCGATAGTGACAGAATATCCATACTTGGTTTCAATCCTTAACAATCAGGTGACTAATCATGCCACACTTATACAAATTTCCCCATGGGATACGCCCCCATGACCTTCCGCACCAGGTAGTAAAGTCTACACCTCCACACCACCAACCAAACTAATTCTGTAAAGCCAACCAGGAGTCCGCAAATCAATACATGTTGCCTCTCACCCTGGACACCATTCTCATGCGACACTAAGATAGTGTCAGCTTCCTCTAAACATTTGAAATTCTTCCCCGCTCCTCCGAGCTCGTGACATTCTTATCAAAACCAAGCCACAACCTTGATCCTCAACTTCTAACTTCCATACCGCTCACTGCACCTATCATGCCATTACGCGAGATTTCAAAACTTCATCATAACCCCTGAACTACTAGTAGAATAGACACTTCATTGGCTAGAAACCTTTCACTTAGCTTGTAAAGACTCGGCCGGTCATTTTGAACTTTAGCACATAATTCAGCGGTTTGAAACCCTGAGCAGCTTCACTTTAGGTATTATGACTTGTACGCGTGATCGGAATTTAATTTTGGGAAGTTCAGAGTTGATTTGGAAAGAAAAAAATTTCTAATTTCGGAAGCTTTAAGTTGGAGGAATTGACTATAGGGTGATTTTTGAGTAGATAACCTCGGAATCAGGATTTAAAGGTTCCAACAGGTTAGTATGATGATTTTGGACTTGGGCATATGTCCGATCGGGTTTTGGATGACCCGGGAGTGTTTCAACGCCTATTGTGGAAGTTGATTCTTGAAGAATTTTGAAGTTCTTTAAATTTGTTTTGGAGCGGGTTTTAGTGTTATCGAGATCCAAATGGAATTCCAAGACTGGTAATAGTTTCATAATGTCATTTAAGACTTGCACGCAAAATTTGGTGTCAATCCGAGTAGTCTAAGTACATTTCGGAACATTTTGAGTGAATAGAAGAACTTGAAGTTCATAAGTTTGATTCAATTTGTTTTGGGGTGCGATTCTTAGTTTTAATGTTGTTTCGGGCGTTCTGAGATTTCGAGAGAGTCCGCTATATGATTCTAAACTTGTTGGTATATTCGAGCGGGGCCCCGAGTGTGAATCGGATGAGGCTCGGACCAAGTCGGAAGCTTGGAGTAACAGCTGAAGATCCCAGATCTGTCATAATCGCACCTACGCTTGGCTAGCTACAGGTGCGAGCCACGAACCGCAGAAGCGAGAAATGGAGGGCAACCTAAAATCCGTAGATGCAGAAGAATGCTCACGCAGGTGCGAGAAACATGGTCTCAGGTGCGGCTAGGCTGGCAGAAGCGACCCTCATTGTCCGCAGATGTGGAGCCCGACCAGGTGAGGGGAAGGCACACCTGCGAGGCATTTGCCGTAGGTGCAGGACCGCAGATGCAGCCCAAAGCACCGCAGGTGTGAAAGTCGTTGGGCA
Source organism: Nicotiana tomentosiformis (assembly GCF_000390325.3). Taxonomy (NCBI): domain Eukaryota; kingdom Viridiplantae; phylum Streptophyta; class Magnoliopsida; order Solanales; family Solanaceae; genus Nicotiana; species Nicotiana tomentosiformis. Next base: position 88,172,767 of record NC_090813.1, read on the forward strand.
GTGAGGTTTCATTTAATACAGGACTTAGGCCATTTTTATCACATTTTCATTCACTCTTGGGCGATTTGAGAGCTTTCAAGGAGGGGATTTCGACCTAGCCTTGTGAGGTAAGTAATTTCTAATTAATGTGAGTTTAATACATAGATTATGGTTAGAGTTTAACATGGAAATTGGTAGAAATTGTGGGATTTTGATACAAAACCTAGAAATTAGTATTTTTGATTTTGACCACGAATTTGGACATGGAATTAGAAATAAATTATATAGTTGAGTTCGTGAGGTTATGTGTCATGACCCAATTCAATGTCAGGCCGTGATGGCGTCCAGCACCGTTGCTGGACAAGACGATAGTGATCAACTTAGTGATTTCCCCATTTTGTTTATTGTTTATTAAGCAATTCTAACATTTAGCTTTACCTATATTTAAAGAATTTGATAAATAAAGGAATTTTAAGGCAAACAAACGGAAACATCTAAAAAGCAGTTATAACGGTTGAATTACAACCCAAAAATCAAAGTCTACTAACACGTGCCAAGATCTGGTGTCACAAGTGTGTGGGCAACTAGTTGAATATACAAAAGATGACTATCCTACTGTCTGAAACAGAATAGACAGATATAAACAAAAGAGAAACTCTGGCATGCTGCTGAACGGCTTAGAAGGGGGCAACTCACCATGGAATCTCAAACCCGGATCAAGAATGCGCGTCGGATGGGTATCCAGATACACCTGCCTCAGATCCTGCACAGTTAAGTGCAGAAGTGTAGCATGAGTACATAAAACAACATGTACCCAATAAGTATCCCGCCTAACCTCGAAGAAGTAGTGACGAGGGGTCGACTTCGACACTTACTAGGGTCAATAACATGATAATATGAGATTCTAATTAAGCATGGTATACAACAATAAGACTTAGAACAAGAATTTAATTGGTCAAGAAATCACCATATTTAAGAACTTAATCACTTTCTTCCTTTAAAACATATGATCACACAGACAATGAATCCATATTAATTATGAAAGAAACTTTCAGTTCTACTGTCACACACAATACCACCGAGGACGTTCGACCCGATCCAACATAAATATAAATTGTGCACTACCGAGGGTCGAACGGCGCGAACCATAGATGCATCTATTTCTCCGCTCGCGAATCATACATGCGACATGTCAAACATAAAGTTAAAGAATTACCCCGCTCGTGAATCATACATACGACGCGGTTACACAAGGATCTCATAAATTATTATAGTACTCTCCCATTCTTTTCAAAATACGACATTCAAATGAAAACTTTTAAGATCCCATAATTTTTCCTCAATTCCTATTCTTTTTGAAACATTTAATAAGCACACTCCATTCCGCCCTTCTCAAGGCAAACAATATACATAAAGAAATAACAATATAAACAAGACATGGTGTAAGCCTAAGACTACCCGAACATAATAGGAATAGTAGCTACGTACGGACTCTCGTCACTTCGTGCGTACGTGGCCCCCCACAAACAACAACACATATTAATTTAGATCACCTATGGGGTATTTTCCCTCTTATAAGGTTAGAAAGGAGACTTACCTCGTCTCAAAGCCTACTTCCCAATTCAAGAACGCGCTCAAACCTCCAAATTTGACGCCAAACGACTCAAAGCTATTCAAACATTACATAAACTAATCAATCTATGCTCAAAAGTTCATAATTCCACCCTTTAAGTGATTTCCCAACCTAAATTGCAAGATTCCTAAAATTCAACCCCGGGCCCACATGCTCGGATTCTGAAATTTTTTAAAGAAAGTTGTTACCCACGACCTAAGGAATATAAATATTTGATTATCACTAAGTTTCATGGTCAACTTCATGGTAAAAATCTTGTCAAACCCTAGGTTTTTTATCTAACCTATGATTTCTACTAATTTTCATGTTGAAATCTACCCAAAATCAACGTATTGAACTCACGATAGGTAGAAATTACTTACCTACAAAAGCTAGGTGGAAATCCCTCTCAAGAAGCTCCAATAATCACCAAAAGAGAGAGAAAATGAGTGAAAATGGCTTAAGTCCCGTATTAATTGAACCTCACTGCCCCAATGATTTTCGCACCTGCGGTGCATAGTCCGCACCTGCGGATCCGCTTCTGCAGAGCACGTGTCCGCTTCTGAAAAGTTGGCTGGTTCGGCTGGGGACGCATCTGCGGAAGGGCTCCCGCTTCTGTGGTCCCGCTTCTGCGTAGAAGGAGCCGCACCTACGGAACCTAGCTGGCCATCCTTGGATCGCATCAGCGGGGACTTGGCTCGCACCTGCGGCTGGCCAACCGCAAGTGCGGTTATGACAGATCTGGAGCACTCAGCTGTAGTTCCAAATTCTCAACTTAGTCCGAAACAACATTAAAACTAAGAATCATACCCTAAAACCGATTGAATCAAACTTAAGAACTTCAAGTTCTTCAATTTAGTTCCAATGCGCCGAAACATACTTATACTACTCGGAATGAAACCAAATTTTGCGTGCAAGTCTTAAATGACACTATGGAACTATTCCTAATCTCAGAAATCCGTTTGGACCTTGATAGCACCAAAACCTACTCCAAACCAAATTTTAAAGGACTTCTAAAACCTTCAAGAACCAACTTTCACTATTGGGCGCCAAAACGCTCCCGGGTCATCCAAAACCTGATACGAATATACGTCCAAGTCCGAAATTATCATATGAACCTATTAAAACTGTCAAATCCCGATTCCGAGGTCGTTTACTCAAAATGTTGGCCGAAGTCAAACTTGGCCTTTTAAGCCAACCTTAAGGAACCAAGTATTCCGATTTCAACCCAAACTCTCCCAAATCCCGAACCAACCATCCCCGCAAGTCATAAATCAGTAAAAGCAAGTATAGGAAGTATTATTTAGAGGAGCATGGTTCTATAAAGAAAAATGAACGGTCAGGTCATTACATTATGAGTAATAGTTATCTTCAAAAATTTTCGGAATCCGGGCACGTGGGCCCGAGGGTTGCTTTATTGATTTTTCGAGCGGAGTAGGAAATTGTTATAAATTAATTAATTATGAGTATTAGAGTACATTTTGATTGGGTTGCTTCTTAATTGACTAGTTTGGAGCGACAAGAACCGGTTTGAGGTGTTAGAGAGGCTTTGGAGCCGGTTATGGAATTTCGGAGCGAGGTAAGTCACCTATCTAACTCTGTGAGGGGGAAACTACCCCCTAGGTGTTGTAATTGATATTTGCTACTTTTTGTATGGGCTACGTACGCACGAGGTGACGAGAGTTCATACGTAGCTATATTCATATTATTGTCTGGGTAGACTCAGGTTAATGCCATGCTATAACTGTACTATTTGAGTTGTCTCTTACCTATTAGGTTCCTTATTACATGTTAAAATTTGAAACTAGACTTGTGTAGAGATGTAGACTCATTATTGCAGAGATCAGATGAAATTTATGACTTGCCATGGAATAATTGTACTCCTCTTATGAAACCTCCCTCCCCCCCGCGCGTTACGCGTTCTCATCGAAAGGCTTTCCCCAAAGCTTTCCTAACAACTCACCTGTCCCTTCGTGAGTGCGGTCAAGGACCCGTCAAAGCTTTCTTATTCTAATGGGAGCGGTCCGTTTGCCTTGGCAGGATAGATACATCTATGGTTCATGTCGTTCGACTATCGACAACGCACACACTTTATGGGATCAGGGCCGTTCGCCTCGGCAGGATTTTGTACCACACTCTCATGGGAGCGGCTCGTTTGCCTTGAAAATATATATAATAGATGTATCTATGGTTATATACCAGATTATGATGGGATCGGGCCGTACGCCTCGGTATTTCTGTAATCCTTCTAGGGAATCGTGCGTATTAATTGTACAAAGGGCAAGTGTATCTGGGTGTTTTCCTGATTTGAATTATGACAACCCATCTGGTGAGGTCCATTATATATATATATATGTACTTTGGGGGAGGAGGTGACTGCTAATCAAGAGTTGAGCTTATTGTTCAGAGGAAGATTGTACCACATATTTATATTTGTTTAATTTGCGTATTTATTCTGCCCCATATCTGTTTTACTTCTTACTGTATTTGCCTTAATGGACCACTAGTAAGCGTCGATGTCGACCCCTCGTCACTACTTCTCTATTGTTAGGCTAGATACTTACTGGGTACACGTTGCTTACGTACTTATAGTACACTTGCTGCATATTTTTGTGCAGGTACATATATGTCTAGAGGCCGGGTGAGAGCAGAGGCGTGTATACATGCAGGGACCTAGGTGAGCTGCATTCCATTTGTTGACCCGCAGCCAACAGAGTCTCCTTCAGAGTATTTACATTTTTCCTGTCCAATTTGTATTTCGGACAGCTGCTGTATTTTATTTTATATTCCTAGTTAATGCTCATGCACTTGTGACACCGGGTTTTGGGATGATTATGGGTTGTTCTATATTGAATTTGTTAAAAGTATTATTATTTACTCTGTAAATCCCCATTCTTTACTATTTAAATTGAAGGAAAATATGATTTCAAAAATAATAAAATGATAACCCAATTAAGTAATTATTGTTGGCTTGCCTGACAGTGGTGTCCGGCGCCATCACGACCCTTATGGATTTTTGGGTCGTGACAACATGGTATCAGAGAACTAGTTCACTTAAGTCTCACGAGTCATGAGCGAGTCTAGTAGAGTCTTACAGATCGGTACAGAGACGTCTGTACTTATCTTCGAGAGGCTATAAGGCTATTAGGAGCAATTCCCTTCTTGATTCCTCATCGTGCGAATTGATTCTTTTGAGGCTTGTACCTTTATTTCTTTCCTATTCAATCTTATGTGATGAGAATCGATTGTTATAGATTGGGAATTGAGGAATTGTCATGGTACTACGGAGGTGGTGCAGGATGTCTCTACTTGTGTGTTTGATTGGGCTATTACTGTCACCTTGCGGAAGGTCGTCCTGTCATTTCAGCTCAGCATCAATACTTTCTATGATTTTGAGATTTGGCATTAATTATTATGATGATTCGTGCATTGTTATCACACCGTGTTTGTGTAATGGTAGGATGTTTGTCTATGCGTCTAGGCAATCGGACTAAGAATGTTTAGGTTGGATTGATGGAGTAAAGAGACTTGGTATTTTCGAGTGTGGTGGAATCTTCGTCTGAGATGTGGTGTCGTCGTCATATGACTTTGGATTGGAATGTATTGTCGCACCTTTAGTTGATGTCCATGAGGAGTGAACGGATACAGCTGGTGAATGAGCACGGGCTGAGGATGGTTTATTGGTTTCGTGATAATTGTACTTGGTGCAACATTGTTGGAGGATGTCGGCATGGAATTTCCACAGGTGGGATATCTCCTGTGAGCAGGTTAGCGGTTGCGTGGTGTTGATGAAGCTTGTACGAAGAATTTTACTGGCTATCCGGTAAGAGGCCGAATATATGAATGTGGCTAGTGATTCAAAATGTTCATGAAATGTTTAACATAAGGATTACGAGGAATTTGGTGGGTTGTGCAAGATCATGTCAACAAGGGATAAGGAATCTTGGTGGGTTCCAGAGTTATGCAATGGTAGCTTCATGCTAAGTGGGAGACCCCACCGTCTATGATTGGATTGCGTAGTTGTCAACTTGTGCGGTTTCTAGTAATCGGTGTATTGGCGGGTTATCATGACTAAGGAAAGAGAACATCAATGATAATTTGAGCAAAAGATCTGAGGAATGTGTGTTGTAATTGGCCTTATCAATTCATGTTCATATTTGGGAAGACTCAGAGTTTATTCTTCATGGGGATATGATGTACAAGGAAAAGCAATTTAGTCGGTTGCTTCTTCGAGAGGGTATACCTGTGCTAGCAGGGCCTTGGAGTTGATTGTATTTGGGACCGAGTCAGAGTGGGTGACTCTCAACAATGGTCCGGATTCAAAAGTTAAAGTGTGGTACCTAAGGATTTCGAGTCAGTAGTATGGTTAAGTATTTGAGCTTTTACAGCGGATTATGAAAGGTGGACTGGGGTGTTCTACATTATCGTCGGTCTACGGTGTGGCATTTGAGGAATGGGAGAAAATAACTTCAGATTCATAGAGGGGTTTTCAGAATGGGTGTACCAGTTGAAGATGCAAATATGCGCATAAGGAGGGTATGAGATTGTTCGTGGGTTTTGGAGACAGCGTGGTCTCGTGAAATAAGGTCACTCAGGATGAGTGTGGATTTGGGTTCATGATGTTTTGAATGGAGCTATCATTATTTCTAGGGCAAGTCCTGAGTAAATTAGAAGAAGTGGCTAGGTTGGTAATGGTTGAATCAACACAGTTATGGCAGTGGCCAGTTTCTCCAGCGTGAAGTTATACATGTAGTTTATGGTTGTACACTTGGGCATGAGCGCCACCACAACTTGGTTGATTTGGGAGGTATTCAATTCGTATGGCTTTGTTATGTAAAGGGATTTGCGGAAGAGTTATGGCAGTTTAGATTACGACATGAGGTTGTATTTTCTACGGTTTGGGAATTAGGTTGCGTGTTGCATTGGTTCTTCCGAAATGAACTAAGTAAAAGGTTTCTATATGATGAAGTGTTTATCCTATTAGTGGATCAGGGTTTCTATGGAATTCTGGTACTCTAACGTATTGGCATGTTAGGTGCAGCAAGCGGCATAGGAAATTGGAAGCTTAGGATCAAGGTTGCAGTTCAGTGTCGACAAGAATGTCACGAGCTCGGATGATCAGGGAAGAATTTGGATGTTTAGAGTAAGCTGGTATTGTCTTTAGCGTCACCTGAGATTGGTGTCCTGTGTAAGAGGCTTTGTGTACTAATTTGAGACTTCTTGGTTTGCTTTACAGCATTAGTGTGACTGTGGTATGGATGTGCAGACTTGTTACCTGATGCAGAGGGTCATGGGAGTGTATCCCACGGAAAGATTGTATATGTGTGACATGTAGTCACTTGATTGATTAAAGATTTAAAACCAAGTATGGAGATTGTGGTACTATCGCTAATGTGAGAATTTATACCTGAAGGGCGCTCGGTTCATTTGGTTGTGGAATGTGGAAGTTTGTTCTGGATTTGATGGCTGTTCTTATGTGTCGTGAATAGGTCATTGTGGGTCCTTGAGAGACTATTTAGCCAAGCATGGTATGATCAGAATCAGTTGAGGTCCATGGATGGATCAAAATGTGAATGTGGGCTCTATATCAGGCCGGATGCACTCATCGCAGCATAGCGTTGTTTTTGGAAGGGTCTTCGGGCCTTGGATTTTATTCCTGTCGTCAGCTATCCCGTGTAATCTATATTATACCAAGTGGGTTGTGAGGTGGTTTGATTATTCGCACGCGTATTGAGATCCCGTATGGTTTGTGGTATTATGTGAGAAAGATGTCTCTCGAGATGCAGGTTATATATCGCATCTTAGTGGTGCTTGGGTTTTGTAGCACGTGATGCTACCCATCTCCCCAGGATTTGTATTATGCACTTGGCGTACTTATGGTTGATATTTGGGCATTTCGTGTGTATGAGCGTTACGACTCGATGTGTGTTTTCTTTAGATTATTATGTTGACTGGATCGGGTGGTACACCGTCATGGGTATCATGGCTGGATCGGGTTGTACGCCGCAACGGTATCATATGTGGATCAGGTTGCACGTCGCAACTGTATCATATATGGATCAGGTTGCACGCCGCAATAGTGTGTTATTGAGTGCAGTTTCCCATATCTATTATTGCGTGTTTTGCTTCTCATTTCCTTAGGAAGGTTCATAACATCCTTTTAGTTGTTTAATTAGTTATGTGGGTTGAGTAGTTCTTTTCGGAGTTCGTTTTTCCTTATGTATCGCCTTCGATTCTGTAGCTTGTTGGCACATTGTGGCATCATACGAGATTTTTGGTAGTGTCTGAGGTGGCTTATTGCCTGAGCAGCTTGTACTGGGCGAGATGAGATTATTGGACCTGGGATCAGTGCAATCAGATTTATATGAAGCATATTAAAGAGTAAATATTGTTATTCAGTCCAGAATGAGGTAATGGTTCTTGTCGTGAGGAGAGACTACCATAAATTGTGATTCGACAGGTGGTTATGAGTTCTACACATCTTCTCTATCGTGGCAGTATTGCAAGAGTTGGAATAGAACTTATATGGGTCATGAGGTGTGTTGTGAGCATCGAATTCGTAGGATTTCGGTTGTTGTTATCAGGGGATGTTATTTTGGTCATGTGAATTATGCAGCGCATGATGTGGATTTAGTGAAGGTATGCAAACATGTATTGGTGAATTGTGTAGTGATTAATACAGTGTTCGTATGTTGGAAACAGATCTGGTAGAGGACTTTAGATGTTGGAATTTTGATCTAAGGCTTATTTGACTAGATAAAAGGGAGGATTTTCAGGTTTGCTCGAGCAAATGTGCTCAACTAGGTTATGGTAGCACGGGTAGGTGCACGAGGTGTTAAACAGCGATTTCAGACAACTCCAGAGCAGTTCTTAGCACATTCGCGGACTTGGGTGTATATCCGATCGTATGACGATTTTAGACTTGGGCGTATGTCCGATCGAGTTTTGGATGACTCGGGAGCGTTTCGACGCCTATTGTGGAAGTTGGTTCTTGAAGAATTTTGAATTTCTTTAAATTTGTTTTGTAGCGGATTTTGGTGTTATCGAAGTCCAAATGGAATTCCGAGACCGTAATGTCATTTAAGAGTTGCACGCAAAATTTGGTGTCAATCCGAGTAGTCTAAGTACGTTTCGGCGCATTTTGAGTGAATAGAATAACTTGAAGTTCATAAGTTTAATTCAATTGGTTTGGGGTGCGATGCTTAGTTTTAATGTTGTTTCGGGTGTTCCGAGAGTTCGAGCGAGTCCGCTATATGATTCTAAACTTGTTGGTATGTTCGGGCGGGGCCCCGAGTGTCAATCGGACGTGGCTCAGACCAAGTCAGAAGCTTGGAGTAACAGCTGAAGATCCCAGATCTGTCATAATCACACATGCGCTTGGCTAGCTGCAGGTGCGAGCCATGAGCCGCAGAAGCGAGAAATGGAGGGCAGCCCAGAATCTGTAGATGTAGAAGATTGGGCTCACCTACGTGAGCGCAGGTGCGAGAGACATGGTCGCAGGTGCGGCTAGGCTTGCATAAGCGGCCCTCCTTGTCCGCAGATGCGGATCCCGGCCAGGTGAGGGAAAGGTGCACTTGCGAGGCATTTGCCGCAGGTGCGGGACCGCAGATGCATCCCAAAGCACCGCAGGTACGAAAGTTGTTGTGCAGTGAGGGTTCATTTAATACGAGACTTAGGCAATTTTTATCACATTTTCATTCACTCTTGGGCGATTTGAGACCTTTCAAGGAGGGGATTTTGACCTAGCTTTGTGAGGTAAGTAATTTCTATTTAATGTGAGTTTAATACATAGATTATGGGTAGATTTTAACATGAAAATTGGTAAAAATTATGGGATTTTGATAGAAAACCTAGAAATTGGTATTTTTGGATTTTGATCACGAAGTTGGACATGGAATTGGAAATAAATTATATAGTTGAGTTTGTGAGGTTATGGGTAATAGGTATCTTTGAAAATATTTGGAATCCGGGCACATGGGCCCGAGGGTTGCTTTATTGATTTTTCTAGCGGAGTTGGAAATTGTTATAAATTGATTAATTATGAGTATTAGAGTACATTTTGATTGGGTTGCATCTTAATTGACTAGTTTGGAGAGACATGCACCAATTTGAGGTGTTAGAGAGGCTTTGAAGCCGGTTATGGAATTTCGGAGCGAGGTAAGTCTCTTGTCTAACTCTGCGATGGGCAAGCTACCCCTAGGTGTTGTAATTGATTTTTGCTACTTGTTGCTGGGGCTATGTACACACGAGGTGACGAGAGTCCATATGTAGCTATATTCATGTTATTGTCCGGGTAGACTCAGGTTCTTGCCATGCTATAACTGTACTATTTGAGTTGTCTCTTGCATACTAGGTTCCTTATTACATGTTAAAATTTGAGACTAGACTTGTGTAGAGCGGTAGACTCGTTGATGTAGAGATCGGATGACCTTTAGGACTTGCCAAGGAATAATTGTACTCCTATTACGAATCCCCCCCTCCCCCGCGTTAAGCGTTCTCATCGAAGGGCTTTCCCCAAAGCCTTCCTAAAAACTCACTTGTCCCTTCATGAGTGCGGTCAAGGACCCGACAAAGCTTTCTTATTCTAATGGGAGCGGGCCATTCGCCTCGGCAGGATAGATACATCTATGGTTCGTGTCGTTCGACTATCGACAGTGCGCACACTTTATGGGATCGGGGCCGTTCGCCTCGGCAGGATTTTGTACTACACTCTCATGGGAGCATGTCGTTTGCCTTAAAAATATATATAATAGATGTATCTATGGTTATATACCAGATTATGATGGGATCGGGCGTACGCCTCGGTATTTCTGTAATCCTTCTAGGGAATCGTGCGTATTAATTATACAAAGGGCTAGTGTATCTGGGAGTTTTCCTGATTTGAATTATGGCGACCCATCTGGTGAGGTCCATTATATATATATATATATATATATATATATATATATATATATATATATATATATGTACTTCGGGGAGGAGGTGACTGCTAATCGAGAGTTGAACTTATTGTTGAGAGGAAGATTGTACCACATATTTATATTTGTTTAATTTGCATATTTATTCTGCCCCATATATGTTTTACTTCTTACTGTATTTGCCTTATTGGACCACTAGTAAGCGTCGATGTCGACCCCTCGTCATAACTTCTCTGGGGTTAGGCTAGATACTTACTGGGTATACGTTGCTTACGTACTCATACTACACTTGCTGCACATTTTTTTGCACGTACATATATGTCTAGAGACCGGGTTGAGAGCAGAGGCGTGTATACATGCAGGGACCTAGGTGAGCTGCATTCCATTTGTCGACCCGCAGCCAGCAGAGTCTCCTTCAGAGTATTTACATTTTTTCTGTCCAATTTGTATTTCGGACAGCTGTTGTATTTTATTTTATATTCCTAGTTAATGCTCATGCACTTGTGACACCGGGTTTTGGGATGATTATGGGTTGTTCTGTATTGAATTTGTTAAAAGTATTATTATTTAATCTGTAAATCCCCATTCTTTACTATTTAAATTGAAGAAAAATATGATTTTAAAAATAATAAAATGATAACCCAATTAAGTAATTATTGTTGGCGTGCCTGACAGTGGTGTCCGGCGCCATCACGACCCTTATGAATTTTTGGGTCGTGACATAGCTCATTTTAGAAGAGCCAATGCAACACGCAACTGAATTCCCAAACCGCAGAAAATATAAGCCTCAAGTCGTGATCTAAACCTCCATGACTTTTCCGGAATCCATTTACATCATAAGGTCATTTGAATCAAATACCTCCCAAATCAATCAAGTTATGGTGGCTGTCAAGACCGCACGTACAACCAAAAACCACATGTATAACTTCACACGCCGAAGGAACTGATCATTGCCACAATCATTCCGACTCAACCATTACTAACCGACCTAACTTCTTTCAGTTTACTCTTGACTTGCCTTAGAAATAATAATAGCTCAATTCACAACATAACGAGCTCAATCCGGACACATCCAGAGTGGCCCGAATCACGAGACCACATCATCTCAATACCCATGAACCATCTCATACCCTTCTCAAGCGCACAATAGCATCTCCAACTAGTACACCCATTATGCAAGACCTTCTGCGAATCTGAAGCTATTTCTCCCTTTCATCTAATACTACACCGCAGATCCAATGATAATATAGAACACTCCAAGCCCCTATCATAATCCACAGCAACAACTCGATCATTAACCACATAACGGACCCGAAATCCTTTGGCACTGCATTTTAATTCTTGAACCCATTAGGTCTGTTGTTGAGAATCACCCATTCTGACCTAATCCCGAATATAACCAAACTCCAATGCTCTGCTGGCACATGAACACCCTCTCAAAGAAGTAACCGGCTAAATTTTTTTCCTTGTACATCATATCCACAAGAAGCATAAACTCTGAGTCTTCCCAAAACCTGCACATGAATCGATAAGGCCAAATATAGGACGCATTCATCAAGTTCTTTGCTCTAATTAACCCTGATGTTTTCTCCTTAGTCACATTTGATCCACCAATGCACCGTTAATCAAAAACCGCACAAGAAGACAACCATGCAATCCAACCATAGGAGGTAGGCTCCCCCACTTAGCTTTAAGCTACAATCACACAATTGTAGAGCCCACAAGATTCCCCCTTCTCAATTTACCATGATCTCGCACCGTCAATCCGCAAAATTTATGAAAATCGTTCGTTAAACCTCTCATGAACATTCCTAATTTATCAGCCATAATCGTATACTCGACCTTCCGCTTTATAGTAAGTAGAGCTCTTTGTAGAAACTTTATCAAAATCATGCAACCGTTAGCCTACCCACATGAGATAACCCACCTATAGAATTCCATACCGACATCTTCCAACGACGCTGCACTGGGTACCATTATTACGGAATCAGTAAACCCTCCTGAGCCCATGCTCGTCCACCAACTGTAGAAGTCTGTTCACTCCCCATCGACATCAACTTAAAATTTAACAATACATTCCAAACTCGGAGTCACGTTGCATCCAAAAACGATAATCAAGTCTTCACACCCCTCTTTATTTCAAGAAAACTCCTTTTTGCTATATTCCATCTCCTTCGATACAGTAGCCACCATCCCAAATAAAATCCGTAGACCAAATAACCTTCCATCATGATTCCCCAAATTGCCCTAAACTTTCTCAAGGCACGTGGCTATCCTACCATAGAATCTATACGCTACAGTGCCACTCCAACTTCAGTTAACCCATCTCCTTAAGCAATTTCTCGACCTCTGTTGTGCGTACTTGACTTCCTAGCAATTCAATCACCGCGAGACACCTCCCACCATGTCCTTCCTTGTCCTTCAAAACCCTAATACCGCATCAAATCAAAACCTATCTTTGTAGCACCTGAACTAGTAAATTGCTACCAACTCTAAGCCTCATCATAAATCATCTTTCTCGAGCCATCAGCATTAGAAACACCGATTCGATTCTGAAACCGCTACACACCGCCATCTTTGACAAGCGCTTCTCAGGTACCATTTCACAACACCCTGCCCCGAAGGCAAATCAAGAAGACCATAACACCGACGAACCTTAATGCCTTCAACAAGGATGATGACACCACATCACAAATGATAATTCCACCACGCTAAAAAATATCAAGTCTCGTTACTCCATCAACCAAAGCCTAAACATCTATAGTCTGATTGCCTTTCCTCCGCTGGAATTAAATGTCGAACCTCTAAATCATGTAATGAGAAATCCTCCTTTCAAGTCATTCACTTCCTCGACACATAAACAAGCACCCTACCATAACACCAACACTATGCGATAATAACGCATAGACATCACAACAGTATGTGCATAGTCTCAAAACCATAGGAAATACCGATACTGAGCTGAAAGGAAAGAACATCCTTCCGCAAGGCGACAATAATAGCCTGCATGAATACTCAGGGAAAAACATCCTACACCACGTTTGCAGTACCACTACAACTCGATGCCCAATTGATAACAAGCGCTTCACGTCACATAAGATTGAGTAGGAAGGAAATTAAGGCATAAGCTTCAATGCAATCAAATCGCACGAAGAGAAATCAAGAAGGGAAGTGCTCCTAATATCCTTGTAGCATCTCGAAGATAAGTACAGACGTCTCTGTACCGATCCGCTAGACTCTACTAGACTTGCGCATGACTCGTGAGACCCAAGTGAACCTAGAGCTCTAATACCAAGCTATCACGACCCAAAATCCACTATTGATCGTGAGGGCGCCTAACGCCGCCGTCAGGCAAGCCAACGGTGATTGATCAACTTAAATACTCGTTTTTATTATTTTTGAAATCGTAATTTCCGTTAATTAAGTAGTATAAAATAGAATTTATAGGATAAAATGATAATAATTGCGTGAACTACCATACCAAACATCCAGTAGAAGCCCCCAAAACCCGGTATCACAGGCGCATGAGCATCAACTAGGAAATATAATAAAATATAACATTTGTCTGGAATACAAGTTAGACAGGAGAAAATAAATAACTCTGATGGAGGCTCTGTATGTTGCGGATCGTAACATGGAATGCAACTCACAGTAAAGTCCCCGCAATAGCTACGCCCTTGCGCCCAAAAGACTACCAGACATATATGTACCAGCACAATAAGTGTAGCAAGTGCAACATGAGTACGTAAATCAACACGTATCCAGTAAGTATCTAGCCTAACCCCCGAGAAGTAGTGACGATGGGTCGACATCGACACTTACTAGTGGTCCAATAAATCAGATACAGTAGGAAGTAAACAGATGGGAGGTAGAGTAAATAAATAAAATAAACAAGTATAAATACGTGGAACAATCCTCCTCTCAACAATAAACTGAAACTCTTAGTTAGCAACTACTTCCTCAACCGGAGTATATGTATATAATAGACCTCACCAAATAGGTCGTCACAGTTCAAATCAGGAAAACTCACAGATACACTGGCTTCTTTTCAAATATTACTCATGATTCCATAGGAGTACTTTATAGAAATGCTGATGCATACGACCCAATCCCATTATAATATGTACACTGCCGAGGGTTGAAAGGCACGAACCATAGATATATCTATTATACTGTCGAGGAAAATGGCCAGCTCCCATAAGAGTATGATACATAATCCTGCCGAGGCGAACGGCCCGCTCCCATGAGAGTGTGATACATAATCCTACCAAGGCGAATGACTCGATCCCATCATAATGTGTGCACTGCCGAGGGTCGAACGAAACGAACCATAGTTGCATCTAATATACTATCGAGGCGAACAACCTGATCCCATTAGAGTAAGAAGCTTTAACGGGTCCTTGACCTCACTCACAAATATACATGTGAGTTATGAAATTTAAGGAAAGCTTAGCAATGACTACGCACAATGCGGGAGAAATTCATAAGGAAAGCACAAATTATTTTGCGGATTATCAAGTAGCTTGTCACATCTCTAAAATAGAGAGTCTATCACCCTATGCAAGTCTAGTCTTAAGCGTACGTGAAATAAAGGGATTAAACGAGCAAAGATAACTCAAATAGTACAGTTATAACATGGCGTGAACCTAAGTCTACCCGGACAAAATCAGGAATTCTAGCATATGCACAGACACCCGTCACCTCATACGTGCGTAGCTCCCACAACATGTAGCACGTAAGAATATAACACCGATGGGGTAAATTTCCCTTCACAGGGTTAGACAGGAGACTTACCTCGCTCTGAAGTTCCACGACCGGCTCCAATGCCTCTCTAACTCTCAAACCAAATGCCCATTGATCCGAAACTAGTCAAACAATGTACAAATCAATCAAAATATACTCCAATGCGAATAATTTATCAATTTATAATAATTCCCAACTTCGCTCAAAAAGTCAACAAAATTAACCCTCAGGCCCACATGCCCGGATTCCAAAAATATTCAAAGATAAACATAACCCATAGCACCACGAACTTAAATATACAATTTATACCCAATTTCATGTCCAATTTCGTGGTCAAAATTCAAAAATACCAAATTCTAGGTTTTCTTTTAAAATCCCACAATTTCCATAATGTTTCATGTTAAATCCTTATGAAATTCATGTATGTAGCTTACAACAAGTGGGAAATCACTTACCTTGTGTTGCTTGATGAAAACCTCCTCAAAATAGCTCCCCAAATTCGACCACCCAAGTGAAAATGAGAGAAAAGTGAGCCAACTCTCGAATTATAGATCACCGTTGGCTTGCCTAGCGTTGACGTTGGGCGCCACCATGGCCTATAGGAGAAATTGGGTCGTGACAGCATGGTATCAGAGCACTAGGTTCACGTAGGTCTCACAAGTTATGAGCAGGCCTAATAGAGTCTTGCAGATCAGTGCAAAGACGCCCATACTTATCTTCGAAAGGCTATAAGATGTTAGGAAACTACTATTTCTCCATCTCCTATCATGCAGTTGATGTTGTGCTAAGTATCCTTCTCTTATTCTCTCACATATGGTGAGGACGCGCGTGGCAGATATACCCGACAATAGGGGAGATGCTCCCCTTGTCGCTAGAGGTCGAGGCAGAGGCCGAGAGAAGGCTCTAGCTCATGGTAGAGGACGAGGGCATCCTAGAGTTGCTCCAGTTATGCCACCGGTGGATCAAGTAGAGGATCCCATTATTGAGGAGCAGGGCGAGGTGCCTGCAGCGGAGTCGGCCCCAGTGGATTTCATGTCAACACCAAGATTCCAGGAGGTCATGGGCCGTATGCTGCGGTTCATGGACCAGTTCACATGCCTCTTACTGTATAGATATATTCCACCCTCTCAGAGGGAAGATTTGCAATTTCAGTTCGAGTAGCTCCAACAGGGCTGGATGTCGGTGACCGACTATGAGACGAGATTCTCTGAGTTGTCTTGCCATGCACTTATGATACTACCTACCAATGCAGAGAGAGTGTGGAGGTTCGTTGCAGGTTTGCACTCTGGTATCCGAGCCACTATGGCCCGAGAGGTTAAGATGAGGACCTCGTACGAGCTAGTTATGGTGATAACTCAGAGGATCGAAGGTGTTCGTCAGCGGAGCCGAGAGCAGGTGACGAGGGATAAGCGGTTTAGATATTCTGAAGGGTTCAATGGTGCTCCGGTTGGGGGCAGAGGTCAGTTTGTGAGGGGTCAGTCTAGCAGGCCCACATATCCAGCACCGCCTCCTCCTCGGGGTGCTCCAGTGCGGCCCTATTTCAGTGCCATCCCAGAGATCTCCTACCGTCCACCAGCTATTCAGGGTTCCTTCAGGCCATTAGATTCAGATTTCAGGTCAGCAATCCACCGTACCGAGAGGGTGTTTCGAGTGCGGGTATCCTGGTCATATGAGGAGGTTTTGCCCCAGGCTTCAGGGCAAGGCAGTACAGCAGGGTCAGTAGCCTTTAATTTCAGCACCAGCTGCCACACCAGCATATAGTACAGAGGATATACTAAGGAATTTAATAAAAATAGTTGGTAGTAGTTATAATGAGAAAGAAAAATGAAACAATACTGTTACTATAACTATGATTGAGTCAAAAATGTTATTATTAATATAAAAGTAATAGTTAAGTGCAATTTAGGAAACACAAAATAAAACAAGAAAAATATTATAATAATAAGTTCTCAAATTAGTATTAAAATATTTAATCTGAAGTAGATGTATGCCAATCCTCGGCAACGACGCCAAAACTTTTTCGAGGCCAATGTCTATAAAACTTTGCTACTCGTACTCTGTTAAATTCTAGTATAGATTATGATATCATCCCATAGAGATTGGAGAATCTACCTACAAACTTATAATATTCTTACTACTATTTGAGAGAATCAAATTAATGAAGTTTTGTTTGTTAAAAATTTAAATTGCTTAAGTTGAAACAAAATAACTTTCGGGAGATTTATATTTAAAAAGAGTTGGGAATCATTGAATTCACTCGATAGCGTGATAATAATAAAATATTAGCTTCTACATGCATTTCTCTTAGGAATAACTGCTTATTACTAATACAATTATATTTTGCTCAATAAAAAATAATCAATTAATAACACTCCGCGAGGTTATGTAAATCAATTGATAAATGACTCGTCACTATTAAACTGAAATAATTTTCTTGCCTGAATTGTGCTAAAAGATAGCAAAAACCTCTTGCAATAACTTTTTTTTAAAAATCAATAATCTTGCCTACTACAACTCCTTCGTGAGAATTAGAATGGAAGTAAGCAAGATTACAGACTTGGAATGATAGATTAATAAGAATTACTCTCAGCTATTTTCATAGTTCAAAACCACTCAGTAGCATATCCGAAACTCACTCGAGCACCTCGGGCTCCAAACGAAACATGCACACAAGTCCAAAAATATCATACGAACTCGCTCGCGGGATCAAAATATCAAAATAACACCTAGAACCATGAATCGGATACCAAATAGAATAAAATTTTCAATGAAACTTAAGAGCTTTTTATTTCTTAACCGGATGTCCGAATCACGCCAAATCAACTCCGTTTTGCACCAAATTTTGCAAACAAGTCATAAATACTATAATGAACTTATACCAAGTTTCGGAATCAAAATCCAAACATGGTAGCAACAAAGTCATTTCATGGTTGACTTTAGAAATTATTTAAACCTTTAAATTGCTAGTTTTCAACAAATCGTGTTAATTCAAGCTTAGGACTTCAGAATTCGATTCCGGGAATACGCCCAAATCCCAAATCACGAGACGGACCCACCAAGACTGTCAAAATACTGATCCGGGTCCGTTTACATAAAATATTGATCGAAGTCAACTCAAATGAGTTTTAAAGCACAGTTTCACATTTTCATCAATTTTTCACATAAAAGCCTTCCGGAAAAAACACGAACTGCGCACACAAATCGAGGAAGGTTAAAAAAAGCTAATCGAGGTCTCGAAACACAAAAATGAAGGTATAAAACTAAAAATGACCTATCGGGTCTTCATATTCTCCACATCTAAATCAAACGTTCATTCTCGAACGGACATAGAAAATACCTGGACTGCACTAGAACTGAAGGATAACTCTTAGACCTCAACTGCCGGACCTGCCGGGATAGAATAGCCACCGGCTTCTCCTCATAAGTCAAATCCTTGTCCAATTGGATTGAACTAAAATCTAAAACATGGGACAGATCACTGTGATACTTCCGGATCATGAACACATGGAACACCGGATGGACTGCTGATAAACTAGGTGGCAATGCGAGCTTGTAAGCCACGTCACCCACTCTCTCAAGAATCTCAAAGGGTCCGATATACCTAGGGCTCAACTTGCCCTTCTTTTCGAACCTCATCACACCCTTCATGGGTGAAACCCGGAGAAATACCCTTTCTCCAACCATGAATGCAGCATCACGAACTCTACAGTTGGCATTACTTTTCTGCCTTGACTGAGCGGTGCGTAGTCGATCCTGAATAATCTTGACCTTATCCAAAGCATCTTGTACCAAATTTGTACCCAACAACCAAGCCTCCCCCGACTCGAACCACCTAACTGGCGAACGACACCGCCTCCTATATAATGTCTCCTAAGGAGCCATCTGAATGCTCGACTGGTAGCTATTGTTATAGGAAAACTCCACAAGCAACAAGAACTAATCCCAAGAATCCCAAAAACCCATAAACCAAGTACGAAGCATATCCTCCAATATCTGAATAGTGCGCTCGGACTGTTCGTCCGTCTGCAAATGAAATATTGTGCCAATCTCAACTTGCGTGCCTAACTCACATTATACGACCCTCCAGAATTGTGAGGTAAACTACGTACCTCGATCAGAAATGATAGACACTGGCACACCGTGAAGGCGAACGATCTCACGGATGTAGATATCAGCTAACCGCTCTAAAGAATAAGTGACTGCCACTGGAATGAAATGTGTCGACTTGGTCAACCTATCCACAATGACCCATATCACGTCGAACTTCACCTGAGTCTATGGGAGTCCAACAACAAAACCCATAGTGATACGCTCCCACTTCCACTCAGGAATCTCTAACCTCTGAATCAAACCACCAGGCCTCTAATGCTCGTACTTTACTTTCTGACAATTTAGACACCGAGCTACTTATGTAACTATATCCTTCTTTATCATCTTCCACCAATAATGATGCCGCAAGTCCTCATACATCTTAGAGGCACTATGATGAATAGAATATCAGGAATTGTGGGCCTCCTCAAGAATCAACTCCCGAAGCCCATCCACATCGGGCACATAGATGCGACCATGCATCCTTAAAACCCCATCATCCCCAATAGTAACCTGCTTGGCACCACCGTGCCGCATAATGTCCTTAAGGACAAGCAAATATGGATCATCATACTGACACTCTTTGATACACTCATACAAGCAAGATCGAGCGACTCTGCAAGCTAGAGCACTACTGGGCTCTGAAATATCTTACCTCACGAACTGATTGGCTAAAGCGTGAACATCAGCTGCAAGCGGCCTCTAACCAACTGGAATATACGCAAGGCTATCCATACTCACTGCATTTCTACTCAAGGCATCGGCCACCACATTGGCCTTCCCGGGATGAAACAAAATGGTGATATCATAGTCTTTCAACAGCTCCAACCACCTCTTCTGCCTCAAGTTGAGGTCCTTTTGCTTGAACAAATACTATAGACTCTGATGATCCGTGAATACCTCGCACGACACGCCATAAAGATAGTGCCTCCAAATCATCAGCACATGAATAATGGCTGCCAACTCTAAGTCATGAACATAGTAATTCTTCTCATGAACCTTAAATTGCCGCGACACATATACAATCACCCTGCCATCATGCATCAATACTGCACTGAGCCCAATACGAGATGCATCACAATAATCGTGTAGGACCTTGAACCTCTGGGTAACACCAACAGTGGCGTCATAGTCAAAGTAGTCTTGAGCTTCTGAAACTCACACTAATCCGACCATCTGAATGGGGCACCCTTTTGGGTCAATCTAGTCAATGAGGTTGTAATAGACGAAAACCCCTCCACGAACCGGCGATAATAACCCACCAATCCAAGGAAACTCCAGATCTCTATAGCTGAAGTAGGTCCAGGCCAGTTCCGAACTGCCTCAACTTCTTAGGATCCACCTTTATGCCCTTTGCCGATACAATATGCCCTAAAAGGCGATTGAGTCTAACCAAAACTCACAATTTGAAAACTTGGCATATAACTGGCTATCTCTCAGAGTCTGAAGTACAATCCAAAGATGCTGCTCACGCTCCTCACGTTCGCGAGAGTAGATCAAAATATCATCAATAAATACTATCACAAAAGAATCAAAATAGGGTTTGAAAACCCGGTTTATCAAATCCATAATGCTATTGCGGCATTTGTCAACTCAAATGACATCACTAGGAACTCATAATGCCCATACCGAGTCCAAAAAGTCATCTTAAGGGCATCTGATGCCCTAATCTTCAATTGATGGTAGCCAAACCTCAAATCAATCTTTAAAAACACCTTGGCACCCTGAAGCAGATCAAATAAGCCATCAATCCTCGGCAATAGATACTTGTTCTTGATAGTGACCTTGTTCAACTATCGATAATCTATATGCATCCTTATCGAATCGTCTTTCTTCTTCATGAATAACACAGGCTCACCCTAGGGTGAGACACTAGGTCTAATGAAGCCCTTATCATGTAAATTTTGTAACTGCTCCTTCAATTCCTTCAACTCCGGCGGGTCCATACGGTATAGTAGAATAGAAATAGGTTGAGTGCCCAAACCCAAATCAATATAGAAGTCAATATCTCTGTCGGGTGGCATCCCCGGCAGATCTGTAGGAAACACCTTTAGAAACTCATGAATAACTGGTACTGAATCCATGGAAGGAACCTCCGCACTAGAATGACGGACATAGGCCAAATAAGCTAGATACCCGTTCTTGACCATACGTCGAGCCTTTACATGAGAAATAACTCTGCTAGTATAATAGCTAGGAGTCCCCCTTCACTCTAATAGATGCAACCCCGGTATGGCTAAGGTCACCTTCTTAGCGTGACAGTCCAATATAGCATGATAAGGTGACAGCCAATCCGTACCCAAGATAACATCAAAATCTACCATATCAAGAAGTACAAGATCAACGCTAGTCTCAAGACTATGTGATCTACAACACTGGAATCTCCCACAGTCTTGGCCACATACACAGGAGCACTCAAAGAATCGTAAGGAACAACCAAATATGAAGAAAAATAGGATGACACGTAGGAATAAATAGATCCTGGATCAAATAGAACTGAAGCATCTCTATGGCAAACTGGAACAATACCAGTGATAACGGCATCAGATGACTCGGCCTCAGGCCTAGCTGGGAAAGCATAACATCAGGTTTGGGCCCTACCACTCTGAAATACATATCTGGGATGGCCTCTAGTTGGCTAACCTCCATCTCTAATAGCCTGACCTCCACCTCTAATAGTCTGACTTCCACCTTTGGATGCCTGACCCTTGCCTCTAGCAGGCAGAGCAGGAGGTGGAGCAACCGATGTCGAAACTATGGCACCAAAACTCTGATGTGGCATGCCACCCAATATTCTCGAACAGAACCTCTTGATAAGACCAATACCACCGCACTCAAAACACCCATCCTGTTGCTGTGGCTACTGAAATTGAAGTTAACCCGAACGTGCAATAACCACGGTGATAGCTCTAAATCGAATGAGCACTGATAGGAGTTGATAGTGCGTTGTAGGCTAGCTGCCTAGAATAAGGCACATAAGGGCCACGACTCCCTGAAGCATTGTGAGATGCCCGAAGCGGTAATTGAAATGGCCTAAGAGCATGGACTTTACTAAAATTACCCCTGCCTCTTGATGAGGCACCACTGAAACCACCGAAATAATGAGGCCTCTTATCAGACACCTGCCCCCTCTCCTGAGCACGAACCATCTTGATCTGTCTAGTAATATCTACAGCTGTTTGGAAGAAAATATCACTCATGGTCTCCTTGGCCATCTGTAACCTAATAGTGTAAGTGAGCCCATCAATAAATCTCCTCAATTTCTCCTTCTCATTAGGAAGCATGATAGTGGCATGGCGAGCTAGGTCTACAAATTGAGTCTCGTACTGGGTAACAGTCATACCACCCTGCTGAAGTCGCTCAAAGTGTTTGCGGTACTCTTCTCTTAAGGTGACAGGCATAAACTTCTCTACAAATAGATGTGAGAACTAATCCCATGTAAGTGTAGGCGAACCAACTAGTCTAGTCAACATATAATCTCTCCATCGTATCCTAGGGGAACCGGTCATCTGAAATGCTGCATAATCGACCCTATTGGTCTCAACTATACCCATGTCGCGCAACACCTCGTGGCAACAGTCAAAAACATCATGCGGGTCCTCAGAAGATGCACCACTAAAATGAATAGGAAAGAGCTTGTTAAACTTATCCAACCTCAAAATAGCTTCAAAAGACAAAGCGGGCCTATCACCGACCTGTGCTGCAATAACCGACTAAACTATCCCAACTAGCGGGGCTGCTGGAGTCTGATACTGAGGAGTCACCTGCTCTGGGGTATGTGTAGCGAGAGTCTGTGCTCCTCCCCTAGCCTGAGAGACGGCTGGTATCACCGGGAATGTGCTGGTCTGGGCCACACTCTCCATAAGGCCCACCAAACGGACTAGAGTGTCTTGAAGCACTAGAGAGGCTATGAACCCCTCCAGGACCCGATGAGGTCCAACATGTATAGTCTGAGCTGGAACCTCCTCATCAAAATCTAGGCTGAGCTCTGCCTCGGCCTCGACCTCTACTCCTGGTCGTAGCTGCCACAAGGGGATCCGGCTCCTGTCCGTAGGTTAGATGCAATGCCTGTTCTCGCCATCTGTGAGAAAACAAGAATAGAAGGGTTCAATCATCAATGATAGAATAAAATCGCATAACAGAGTAAGAAAGAAGTGATATTTTTCCTAAACTCTATTGCCTCTAGAAGATAAGTACCGACGTCTCTGTATCGATCCTCTAGACTCTACTAATATCGCCCCTGACTCATGAGACCTAGGCAACCTGGTGCTCTGATACCAACTTGTCACGACGCGGAATTCCCACCCTCGGGACCATGATGGCGCCTAACATTTTACTTGCTAGACAAGCCAATGTTAGAATAGTTTTAACCCATGTCTAACAAATCAAATTAACGGATACCAATTAATTGAAATAACTGTAATAGAAGTGAAATAAAGTGTGAAAAGTCATAACAACCGAAATGTCTAAATACAACCCCGAATCTGATGTCACAAGTGCACGAGCTACTAGAATAATACAGATAAAAGTCTGAATGAAAGTAAAGTTGTCTAAAAGAAAATACACAGCTAGGAAAAAGGTAGAAGGGGACTTCAAGGCTGCGAACGCCGAGCAGCTATATCTCAATTCTCCGTCCAATAGTCAACCCGAGAAATCTACTGACCGTCGTTGGGACCGACTCCAAAATCTACACAAGAAGTGCAGAGTGTAGTATGACTAAAACCGACCCCATGTACTCTGTAAGTGTCGAGCCTAACCTCAACGAAGTAGTGACGAGGCTAAGGCGGGTCACTTACAATAACATGTACGCAGTATAATAATAATGACAGGAAAAGAAAATACAGGAAAATAAGGCAATTAACTCATGAAAGTAACCCCATCCTCGAAAACCTGTAAAACCAAAAATACCAAACTTCAGAACCTCATACGAAAACACCGAAAACCAACATAATACAATAAGGAATACAAAACACACAAACTGTTGCGGCGCGCAACCCGATCCCACCATATGATCAAAGTCAATATCATAATTCTCCCTTATTTCACCATATCAATCCTCCCTTGTTTCACCTGTTGCTGCGTGCAACCCGATGTCACCATATAATCAGAGTAAATATCATAATCCTTCATTATTTCACCATATCAATCCTCCCTTTATTCCACCTGTTGCGGCGTGCAACCCGATCCCTCATATCAATAAATGTAATAAATTCCACAACACAATTCACAAGAAGCTCTACGAATAAGGAATATGAAAGCAACGCCACAAAGGAAATCTCATACCAAATCAAGAAGTTCTACAATTTATACTAAGTAACAAGACAAGCCGAATATATGGTAGTTAAAGTATTCAAGTAAGGCAATTAAGGCAAGTAGCAATTAAATCATGGAAGCATGGGAGAAACTAACATTTTTAATGCGAGGATAATAAATGACAAGTAGCAAGTTAAGGCATAGGAAGCAATTAAGGCATGTAACAATCAAGACATGGAAACAAGTAATTGACGACATATATACACTCGTTACCTCACATATACGACTCTACACATGAAATTCACATTGCACATAGCTCAAGGGTTATTATTCCCTCTGTCACGATTCAAAATCCAACTAGTCGTGATGGCACCTAACCTAACCCGTCATGTAAGCCAATTAACAACTATCCAATTTAATGAGTTTTATTAAGAAAAGAAATGATAATAAAACTGCTTTTATACAAGAATTTTCCAAGGACTGGTAGTACAAATCATGAGCTTCTAAGATTTAGAATTTACATGAAAAGCTGAAAATACTTCATCTGTCTGAAATATACATGAAAAGATTAAAATTCTAAAGCCACCAAAATTGAGAGGCATCTATGACCGGAACGCAGGTACATCTTCAGATCCAGCTCCCGTCATGCACAACAACATCAACATCCAACATCTACATGCAAGGTGCGGAAGTGTAGTATGAGTATAATCGACCACATGTACTCAATAAGTAACAAACCTAAACTTTGGTTGAAAGTAGTGACGAGCTAGGAAAAAGGTCAAAGTCCAACACCAATAACCAACAACATCTCATAACAATATAATAAAAATGGTACAAGAAATAACTCAGCTCGTTCAAAGTTACGGAAAAATAGGCATGCTTTTCAAGTGGGTTGCTCTAGTGGTGTGCACCTTCCACTTCCAACCAAGAGGTTGTGAGTTCGAGTCACCCCAAGAGCATTGTGGGGAGTTCTTGGAGGGAGGGAGCCGAGGGTCTATCGGAAACAACCTCTCTACCCCAGGGTAGGGGTAAGGTCTGCGTACACACTACCCTCCCCAGACCCCACTAGTGGGATTATACTGGGTTGTTATTGTTGTTGTTTTCAAGTATAATAGTAGATCCCAAATCTTTCACCGAAAAACCCCAAAGATATATGAGCAAGTTTGAAACTGTGATTTTTCCCAAAAACCTTACAACAATAAATAAGATATTTCATTTTCAGATAGCATGAGGAAAATACATCTATATGCCTACATGTCAATATACAGGTGAAATCATGAATGTCACTAAAAATCAGGTAGCAGAAGGAAATGCATCCATATGCATGTACTTCAAGTACGTATGTCAAATCTTATGCACCTCAGTGATGAACTCGTGTACTCACACTCTCAGAGTACTCAATCACTCAGTACTCTATGGGGTAGGTTCAGCCCAGGGAAGATCCATCCCTCAATATAAATAGCAACTGACAGTCAGTCATGCAATACTGTATAGGTCCAATCTAGCCCAAGGAACTCCATCCCAAATATAAAAGTATAGCGCAACTCCATGCCCTGGGAACTCCATCCCAAATATGAATATATAGGGCAACTCCATGCCCAGGGAACTCCATCCCAAATATAATATCAACTGTGCTCACTATAGGTGTGCAAACTCCGAAGGGGCTCCTTCAGACCAAGAACTATAATAAGCCAGATCCAAGCACTATAATATCACTCACAACCAGGCCCTCGGCCTCACTCAGTCAATAATCTCTGCAGTGTCTCAGGCTCACAATGCTTATGCTATGCAGCCCTAATAAATAATATGGGATGTGACTATATACGATAACAGAGACTGAGAAATGATATGAAATGATGAATGTGATTGAGTGCATCACTGCAATTAAGCACATATCTCAAGCATAAATTACAGGTCAAGTGCTCTAACACATAGTGTACAGTAAAAACATTCAAATAAGATAGCTACACAGTTCCACGGAATCGACTAAATCACAACTCACATTGTGCATGCCCATACGCCCGTCACCTAGCATGGGCGTCACCTCAACATCAATCACATAACACACAATTTGGGGTTTCATACCCTCAGCACCAAGTTTTGAATTGTTACTTACCTCGAACAAGCCAAATCCAATACCGAGCAAGCCAAGCGATGCTCCAAAAATGCCATCTCACACATACCGACTTCTAATTGTGCAAAACTAGCCAAAAGCAACTCAAATACATCAAATAATGCCAAATGAAACAAACCCAATCGATAAAGGTCGAATCTTTAATCAAAATCCCAAAGTCAACCGAAAAGTCAAACCCGGGCTTGCACCTCAAAACTCGACGAAACTTATAAAATCCGACAACCCATTCAATTACGAATCCAACCATACTAGTTTCACTCAAATTCGACTCAGAATCAACGTTCAAAACTCAAAAATTCATTCTATGAACTTTAGACAAAAACCCTCAATTTCTCTCTTGAAACCCTCAATCAAATGCCAAAAACGAAGATAGATTCATGATATAAAATCAAAAATGAGTAGAGAACACTTACCCCAATCCACATGGTAAAAATTGCCTCAAACATCGCTTCAATCCGATCTCCATAGCCCCAAATATGATAAAATGGCCGAAACCCCCAAAATAGACTACTAATAATTCTGCCCAGGCATTCCTCTTATGCGAATGTGGAAAATTCATCGCGTTCACGATGAACAAAATAATCTGCAACCAAAAATACTCTACACGTTCGCGGCATATACCTCGCTAACCCGATTCACAACAGCTCCAACCTTACGCGATCGCATCATCCACTTCGCGAACGCGAAGGCAATCTCCCCAATCCTCAGCTTCTCATCTCTGCACTACGCGAACGCAAGCATAAGGACGCGAATGCGATGCCTAGGCCTCACAAAGGTAAGCGGACGTGGTTCCAGTGTTGCGAATGCAATGAAGGAAAAAATGATCGACTCCTCTAATATACTACACGGTCGCGAGCCAATCTTTGCGATCGCCAGCCAATCTTCGCGATCGCAAAGAAGGTTTGAAACACCACAAATTAGCAGCACCCAGCAGTGAGAACATGAAGAAAAATGGCCCGAAATCAATCCAAAACATGCCCGAGCCCCTCGGGACCCCGTTCGAACATATCAACAAGTTCCACAACATAACACGAATCTACTCGAGGCCTCAGATCACGCATAAAAATATCTAAACAATGAATCGCACCTCAATTCGAACTTAAACAAACTTTGAACTTTCAACTTCCAAAATTCGCATCGAAACATATCAAATCAACCCGGAATGAACTCAATTTTGCACACAAGTCCCAAATGACATAAGGAAGGTATTACAATTCCCGGAACCACAATCCAAATCTACTATCATCAAAGTCAACTCCCGGTCAAACTTATGAATTTTTCCAAACCTTCACATTCCAATTTTTGCCAATTTGTGCTGAAACCTTCTAGAAATATCCAAATGCAAATCCGGCCATACTCTCAAATCCAAAATCACCATCCAAAACTAACAGAACCATAAAAACTCTAATCTGAGGTCAAATACTAAAAAGTCAAACTTGGTCAACTCTTCCAACTTAATGCTTAAATTATGAAACATTCTTCCAAATCGATTTTGAATAATCTGAAAACCCAAAACTGACGATTCACACAAGTCATAATATATCATGCAATGCTGCTCAAGACTTTAAATAGCTAAACGGAATGCAAATGCTCAAAACGACCTGCTGGGTCGTTACATTCTCCCCCACTTAAACATACGTTCGTGCTCGAATGCCAAGAGTTTTTCCTAAGCTGCCAAATCATTGTGTAACCTTACCATGCACATACCCGGGGGTGATCCCACATCACCCTATTCCATATAGGCCCGACAACACAACATAACTGAAGATCATTACTTCAACCTTAGCCTATAAACCACAGAATCTAATTTCCAACATCCGGAATTTCTTATAAGACTCAAATCTCGCATATGCACACTGTATAAGTCTGAACAAGCTGTATCAAATCATAACCATAACCCAAGTTGTAATCACATGATATACCGCATAACTCGCTTACTCGTAGCAATAATTTCTGACCACAATAACTACTCAAAACAAACCTGGTACTGGTGGTAAACCTCATATCAAATAAAACATTGTTCATAACCTCTGCACACTGCCGATGATGAAAGAAATACACAGAAACTCATAACCACTTTATTAGATCAACAGGTAATGGAGCTCTCTCTCGTCTGATAAGAATTTAAGCCAAATCCTAAGCCGACTTCTTATATTATTCCTCCATACATGTTGTAATCAAATCTGATAGAATTCATCCTAGGTCTAATGACCTCATCTCATCACACAACCACTTTGGTGACATGCCACATCAATACAATCTAAAGCCACAACCAACGCAATCTGTGCATCAATAAGCAACAACCCAAATGTACTCAATCATGGAAAATGACTCAAAACGAGAGAACCATCCCGCAAGTTCAACAAGTACCACCACAACCGCAATGCTACGAACCTATCATACATAGTAGAACCAAGACACATGAATCTAACACAAAGGATCATATCCCGACATAACCCAACTACAATGCGTGACCCCATCCAAACATGGGTCCATATGAAATACATCAAGCCACCATGCTAAAAATCAACAACTTCACGCAATTCGACATCAAATACACGAAGTGTATAACCATAACCATGGAGAAGCAAATAGCACAATATACCACAGTTCGGAGAGAACATAACCAAGGCGCAATCAACCATTCGACACCCCAATAACCATCTCATTCAAATCCCGCTGCAAGACTCAAATAGGACCGCACCATGTGTGCTTATAACCAACAAATCACAACCCCTCGTAGCATAGAAGACTAACACATAGAACATCTCAAAACACAAACAAGCTCAACTCTAACCGAATGACACACCCCTCAATACTAACCGTTTTGAGTCAATAAATCCAACCTGGTGTAGAATACGCATCCTCATTGGGCCTACTAATGGGCCCCCAAACCAACTCTGGTCATCCCCAAAAGGATAAATGGCCCTCCAAAAGTCCACAATGACCAAACCATAACACGTACTACCATCTAGCTAACTTTGGCCACATCTTCACAGTCCACAAGCCCGAAACAATCTGCTTCTGAGAACTCCCGTCCTCCAAATCCATAGAACACACAAATCACCATATCTGATCCCAACTCCACTGCCCAATGTCTAACATGTCTCTCATACACGATCATCCCATGAGGAATACTTCTAAAATTCTTCTGTGCCACATATCAAAATAATTTGAATATCAGCATTCAATCAACCAGGCGAGTACAATAATACCAATGAAGCATTCGTAAGTCAACACACAGTGCGCCTTTTGAAATACGCACCCTTCTCAGGAATTACCAAATAGTTATAGAATCTATCTAAACATCGAAAATCATTCATGGTGTCTAAGAATTTATGATCTTCCCTTCATAACTGACTGTGACCTTGCACATGGAAACCTCAATCCCACACAACACACCACAGCTATCATGCCATCATATGAAAAGTACGAGAATCCCATAATCAACTCTAAGTCCAATAGAATACCTACCCGATCAGTCAAAAACCTTCTATTTGATCCCATCTAGGAGAATGTCACAATACGCAACATGCTCCTCACGCTGGTAGGAAATATCCATCTCAAACCATGGAAAAAACCATCGAGAACTCTTCGAAACCCATTTGCACATAATCAAGCCATCAAAACCGAATCCCTCTAACTCAGCCAAGCCACGCAAGTCTCCAAAACCCAAGAGCATTACCACGAAACACCTGTAGAGACTCACCACATCATAAGTACCCCAAAGAACCAATCGTATCCATTGACGTGTTGATCCAACCTACTACCAAGCTATCTCATCCCTCCGAGTTCCTTCCGAATTGCCCTCAAGCTGACACTTCTCCTTGTCAGAATACCACGATCCTCACCCAAAGCTCACCACAAGAGATCCTAGCATAAAACCACACCGCCCAAAGCCTCATAAGCTGGTGTATTCCCTCTTAAGCACCTCCAATGTACCGCAACCAAGATACCCACTCTGAAGAGACCTTCCATGAATCTGAAGCCATTTTCTCCACCTTTCTGATACCGAAATATAAAATCCATAATGATATAGAAATATCATGAGTCTCAACACCATCCAATGTAAATCTCAGGTCCTAGCCATATACAAATCCGAAAAATTCACAATTGCTACATGAAAATCTTGAATCCATTGGAACTTTCGCGAGAGTCATCCATTCTGCTCAAATCTCAATTCCGCCGTCCGAATGGGCCAAACGACATGTGCCCTATTAGCACAACAACACCCAAAGAAGTAATCTACACCTTTAAGCAACCGAGCAATTTCCTACTCCACGCGCACTACATCCTTCACGAATAACATCTTAATCATCCCATGATTCCCATATATCCATAAAGTGTGACACATCCCGTATCCAGAAATTCCTTTACTCGAGTCATCCTCGATCTCAACCTCTGCAAGTCATAACCGATCCACAAATATTCCTCAGACCAAAACCAATACAACACGCAACCATGCAATCAAATCCTCGATAGAAGACTCCCCTACTTGGCTCAAAGCCATAGATCAAAACACTCAATAACTCACAATACCGATACTCTATTACTGCCATAATACCACAGGGATATTCAACTAAATCCTTCATAAGCTCACATAACACAAACCATATAGTACCTCAAATCATCTACTAAGCTCGCATACATCCACGTGACGTTCGGGTCAACCATTACAACCGATCCAATCTCAAATCTCACAAATATAACCCATTGGTAGAAAAGAAATCCTCTGCATAACATCATAAGGATCACACACCCTTAGATTACCTCACAGGTTACAACCCACATGCTTAGCCTCAAACTGACATCTCTCTATACCCTTTCACAGCCACAACTACTATGCAATCACTAAATCTTCATGAGTCTGAACTCCTCAACAAGACACGAGAATCTAATTCGTTCCACAATTAAACAACATGAAGGATCCTTCGATACACTCATAACTCGAGACTATACTCACATCAAGACAAAAATCAAGCAACCAGTAGTCCTCTTCACATCCCAAGCAAACTCATCCTGTCACACTCAAACCATCTGAACATATCCCGCAGTCACCTCATATTTTATCATATAGCCATCCAACCACTCACCGAGCCATAAATTCCACTCATAGGGAAACTATCAGGCATATAAGTCCAAAAGCATATACTCACACAATTGAAATCACTGTGCTCAAGCTACCATCAATTTCCGACCTCAAGTCCTCCAGGCTGGCCCATCATCAGCACACAGAAATCACATCTCGTACCTCATCCATGGAATCACAAGCCGTCGACGCACAGCTGATACTGAGCGCTCACACGCACACAAGGATGCGTGGTAGGGATTCAAAGAGTTGCATTTCAAGTTGAATCAATGTCGCACGATAAGGAAAGAAAAATGAAAAGTTTATCCAAAATGCCCTGTAGCCTTTTGAAGATAGGTATGGACGTCATCATACCGATCCGCAAGACTCGACAAGACACTTGCTCATGACTTGTAGAACCTATGAACCTAGAGCTATGATACCAACTTGTCACGACCCAAAATCCAACTAGTTGTGATGGTACCTAACCCAACCCGTCAGGTAAGCCAATTAACAGCTATCCAATTTAATGAGATTTATTAAGAAAAGAAATGATAATACAACTGCTTTTATACTAGAATTTACCAAGGACTTGTACTACAAATCATGAGCTTCTAAGATTTAGAATTTACAAAGTTGGTATGAAATAAAGTACAACATCTGTCTGAAATATACATGAACAGATTAAAATTTTAAAGCTTCCAAAATCGAGAGGCAGCTATGACCGGAACGCAGGTACATCTTCAGATCCAGCTCTCGCCGTGCACAACAACATCCAGCTCTCGCCGTGCACAGCAACATCAACATCCAACATCTACACGCAAGGTGCAGAAGTGTAGTATGAGTACAGCCGACCCCATGTACTCAATAAGTAACAAACCTAACTATAGGTTGAAAATAGTGACGAGCTGGGACAAAGGTCAAAGTCCAACACCAATATAATACAACAACTCATAATAGTATAATAAAGATGGTACAAGAAATAACTCAACTCATTCACAGTTACGGAAAAATAGGCATGCTTTTCAAGTATAACAGTAGATCCCAAATCTTTCACCGAAAAACCCCAAAGATATATGAGCAAGTTTGAAACTATGATTTATTCCAAAAACCTTCCAACAATAAATAAGATATTTCATTTACAGATAACACAAGAAAAATACATCTCTATGCCTATATGTCAATACACAGGTGAAATCATGAATGTCAATAAAAATCGGGTAGCAGAAGGAAATGCATCTCTATGCATGAACTTCAAGTACGCATCTAAAATGCTATGCATCTCAGTAATAAACTCATGTACTCACACTCTCAGAGTACTCAATCACTCAATACTGTACGGGGCAGATCCAGTCCAGGGAAGATCCATCCCTTAATATAAATAGCACCTGATAGTCAGTCACACAATACTTTAAAGGACCAATCCAGACCAGGGAACTCCATCCCATATATAAAAGTATAGGGCAACTCTATGCCTAGGTAACTCCATCCCAAATATGAATATATAGGGCAACTCCATGCCC
Source organism: Nicotiana tomentosiformis (assembly GCF_000390325.3). Lineage (NCBI taxonomy): Eukaryota > Viridiplantae > Streptophyta > Magnoliopsida > Solanales > Solanaceae > Nicotiana > Nicotiana tomentosiformis. The sequence continues at coordinate 88,206,086 of NC_090813.1, forward strand.
AGGGAACTCCATCCCAAATATGAATATATATGGCAACTCCATGCCTACGGAACTCCATCCCAAATATAATATCCATTGTGCTCACTGTGGGTGTGCAGACTCCGGAGGGGCTCCTTCAGCCTAAGCACTATAATAAGCCAGATCCATGCATAAATAAATAAAAACATGTTGCGACCTGCAGCCTGATCCCTTAATTATCACTCACAATCAGGCCCTCGGCTTCACTCAGTCAATAATCTCTCAAGTCTCTCGGGCTCACAATGCTCATGCTATGCAGCCCTAATAAATGATACGGGATGTGATAATATACGATAATAAAGACCGAGACATGATATGAAATAATGAATGCGACTGAGTACATAACTGCAAAGCACATAACTCGACAGCAAAGAACGACCACTGTGGGTCCCAATCATACCAGTATATAGCCTAAATATGATTTCTAGCATAAATAACAGCTCAAGTGATCTAACACATAGTGTACATAAAAATGTTCAGATAAGATAGCTACACAGTACCACAGAATCGACTAAATCTCAACTCACACGGTGCACGCCCACATGCCCGTTACCTAGCATGTTCGTCACCTTAAAATCAATCACATAACACGTAATTCAGGGTTTCATACCCTCAGCACCAAGTTTAGAAGTGTTACTTACCTCGAACAAGCCAAATCCAATACCGAGCAAACCAAGCGATGCTCCAAAAATGCCATCCCGCGCGTACCGACCTCCGAACGGCTCGAAACTAGCCAAAAGCAACTAAAATACATCAAATAATGCCAAAGGAAGCAAACCCAATCGATAAAGGTAAAATCTTTAATCAAAAGCCCAAAGTCAACCAAAAAGTCAAATTCAGACTTGCACTTCGGAACTTGACGAAACTTATGAAATCCGACAACCCATTCAATTATGAGTCCAATCATACTAGTTTCACTCAAATCCGACTCTGAATCGACGTTCAAAATTCAAAAATTCATTCTATGAAACTTTAGACAAAAAAACCCCAATTTCTCTCTTGAAACCCTCAATCAAATGCCAAAACCGAAGATAGATTCATGATATAAAATCAAAAATGAGTAGAGAAAACTTACCCCAATCCACATGGTGAAAATTGCCTCAAATATCGCACCAATCCGAGATCCATAGCACCAAATATGATAAAATTGTTGGAACCCCCGAAATAGAGTACTTATAATTCTGCCCAGGCATTCCTCTTATGCGAACGCGGCGTTCGCGATGAACAAAATAATCTGCCACCAAAAATAGTCTACGCGTTCGTGGAATATCCCTCGCGAACGCGATTCACAACAACTCCAACCTTACGTGACTGCATCATCCACTTCGCGAATGCTACGACATTCTCCCTAGTCCCTAACTTCTCATCTCTGCACTACGCGAGCGCAAGCATAAGGACGCGAACGCGATACCTAGGCCTCACAAAGGTACGCGAACGCGGTTTCACTGTCCCGAATGTGATGAAGGAAAAACTGACCAGATCCTCTAATATACTACGCGATCGCGAACCAATCTTCACGATCGTGACCCAATCTTCAAAACACCATAAATCAGCAGTACCCAGCAGTGAGAACATGAAGAAAAATGGCCCAAAATCAATCTGAAACACGCTCAAGCCCCTCGGGACAACGTGCGAACATACCAACAAGTTCCATTACATAACACAAATCTACCTGAGGCCTCAGATCACACATAACAACATCGAAACAATGAATCGCACCTCAATTCGAACTTAAACAAACTTTGAACATTCAACTTCCAAATGCGCACCGAAATATATCAAATTAACCCGAAATGAACTCAAATTTTGCACACAAGTCCCAAATGACATAACGAAGTTATTCCAATTCCCTGAACCATAATCCGAATCCGATATCATCAAAGTCAACTCCTGGTCAAACTTATGAACTTTTCCAAACCTTCAAATTCCAATTTTCACCAATTTGTATCGAAACCTTCTAGAAACATCCAAATGCAAATCCGAGCATACACCCGAGTCCAAAATCACCATCCGGAACTAATGAAACCACCAAAACTCCAATTCGAGGTCAAATACTATAAAGTCAAACTTGGTTAATTCTTCCAACTTAAAGCTTAAATCATGAAATCCATTCTTCTAAATCGATTCCGAATAACCTGAAAAACCAAAACTGACGATTTACACAAGTCATAATACATCATATGATGCTACTCAAGACTTAAATAGCTGAACGGAATGCAAATGCTCAAATCGACTGGCCGGGTCGTTACACCCTCAAATCAAGGTTAGAACCAACACTTATCTCACTCCGCAATCAACTCAAAATTCAACCACGGCCTTGCCTTTCAAACAAGCCTCCAAACCAACCAAATCTAGCAAATTATTGACCAAACAATTCAAAATAAGCTTTAGAAACTAATCTCAAATGAGAGAGGTTCAATTTAGATCATTATTGAAAATGTCAAAAAAGTCAACCCCAGGCCCATTTGGTCAAAACTCGAGATTCGGACCAAAAGTCGATAATCCATTCACCCCCGAGTCGGGTTATGTAATTAGTTTCGTAATCCGACCTCAATTAAATGTCTAAATCCCAAATTTAAAAAAATTCTTAATTCTACCAAATCCCTAATTTCTACCATGAAAATCTTAGATTTGATGTTAAAATATTATAAAATGTAATGGGTAATTGAAAATAAGTAGATTAAAGTCACTTGCCAATGTATTTAGGGAGAAAATCTCTTGGACAAATCGCCTCTAGGATGTTTAGGGTTGAGAGTTTGAAAGAAATGAGCTAATTCTTGTTTTTCCCTTTTTACCCAGCCGCAGTTATTGCAATTGCGACACATAGTTCGTAATTTCGATTATCGCAAAAGCGATCAACCCCTCGCAAATGAGAAGAATTCCCTGAGCCTGTTGTCATCGCAAATGCGATAATGTGAATCCGTAAATGCAAACTATACTTCGCAAATGCGAAACAACACCAAGTAGGTAGTCGTCACAATTGCAACCAAAACCTTCTCAATTGTGAAGATGCAGAGTCCGCAAATGCGATAAATCACTCGCAAATGCGAACTCTCTCCAACCCAGCCCATGCTCGCAAATGTGATACATTGTTCGCAAAAATGAGGCTCGCATTTGCGAGCCAGACCTCGCAATTGCGAGATCTGCAGCAACACCAGAAACAGAAATGCATAAGCTATTCTTCTATGTTCAAAACCACTTCGTAGCCCATCTGAAACTCACCCAAGCCCCTCGGGCTCCAAACCAAACATGCACACAAGTCCAAAAATATCATATGAAGTCGCTCGTGTGATCGAAGTATCAAAACAACACCTAGAACCACGAATCGGACACCAAATTGAATGAAATTTTTAATGAAACTTAAGAACTTTCAATTTCTCAATCATACGTCTGAATCACGTCAAATCAACTCCATTTTGCACCAAATTTTATAGACAGGTCATAAATACTGTAATGAACTTAAACCAAGTTCCGAAATAGAAATCCGAACCCGGTAGCAACAAAGTCAATTCACGGTCAAACTTAGAAATTCTTTAAACCTTTAAATTGCTAGTTTTCAACAAATTGCGTTAATTCAAGCTAGGGACTTCAGAATTCGATTCCAGACATACGCCCAAGTCCTCCATCGGGATCGTCAAAACACTAATTTGGGGTCCCTTTACCCAAAACATTGATCGAAGTCAACTCAAATGAGTTTTAAAGAATGATGTCACGATCCAATTTTCCCTATAGGCCGTGATGGCGCCCAACGTCGCCGCGAGGCAAGCCAACGGTGAACTAGCCATGTATTTATTCTTTTTAATATTTTAGAAATGGTTAGTTTTTAATTATTAAATAAGTGAGAGGTGAGAAATTTAATAAAAATAAAGTGTGAGCAATTATAAGGACAAGTGTGGTGAAATAAATACTCAAAAATCATCAAATGTCTATTAGCATAATTCCAAGACCTTGTGTCACAAGTGTATGAACCACTAGTAGAATATACAAAACATTAACTACTGTCTGAAGTAGAGTAGACAGCAAGTAAATGCAAAAGAGAGACTTCAGGTGCTGCAGAACGGACTCAGAAGTAGCTCACCACTAAGTCTCGGAGTATCAGGGGTACTCGCCGGGATGATTACCAGATGCACCTGCCTCAGATCCTATATGGTTAGTGCAGAAGTGTAACGTGAGTACATGAACAACATGTACCCAGTAAGTATCCAGTCTAACCTCGAAGAATTAGTGAAGAGGGGTCGACTTCGACACTTACTATGGGCCAATAATAAAAAACAAGAATTATAAACATGTATGAAACATGGAAATAATAATAATAATAATAATAATAATAATAATAATAATAATAATAATAATAATAATAATAATAATAATAATAACAACACAATAACAAGCAGTGAATATATTCTGTGCACTGCCGAGGGTCGAACGGCACGAACCATAGATACATCTATTAACCTGCCGAGTCGAACGACCCGCTCCCACTAGAGTAGAGAAGTTTACCTCGCCCGCGTAAGTACTTGCGATGAGAGTGGACATGGATTTCTCAGAGTTATTATATATTCCTCAATTCTTCCCAAAATAAGAAATCTAAATTGGAGAGTTTCAACCTTACAATCCCTAATCTTACCCTTATTTAAAACAATTAATATACATAATAAACATAACAGTACAATCAAGGCATGATGTAAATCTAAGAATATCCGGACATCTCATGGAATATAGCTACGCACGGACTCTATTCACCTAGTGCGTATGTAGCTCCCCACACAAGTAATTCGTAACAAGAATACACCTAAGGGGATGAGTTCCCTCTTACAAGATTAGGCAAGAGACTTACCTCGTTCTCCAGCTCACTTCCGATCCACAAATATAATTTAAAGCCACAACTCGGGGCCAAACAACCCGAAACTAGTCAAATGTTATATAAATTAATCAATACATGTTCCAAAGTTCATAATATAACTATTTGAGTAATTACCCAACCCAAATTGGAAGATTCCTAAAATTCACCCCTCGAGCCCACGTGCCCGGATTCCAAAATATTTTCGAAGATAATTGTTACCCATAACCTCACGAACTCAAATATATCATTTTCACCCAATTCCATAATCATTTTCGTGGTTAAATTCCATTTTTATCAAAACCTAGGTTTTTCAACTAAACCCATAATTTTCACAATTTTTCATGTTAAAATCTACCCATAATCTATGTATTTAACTTACATTGGATAGAAATTACTTACCTTCAATAGCTAGAAGAAAACGCATCTCTAAGAAGCTCCAAAATCGCCCAAGAAGTGAAATCAATGAGCCAAAATGGCCTAAGTCCCGTATTAAATGGACCCTTCTGCCTCTAGCGATTTCCGCTTCTGTGGAAAATCGGCCGCTTCTGCGGCTCCGCATCTACGAAAAAAGCATCACTGATGCAGCTCTCCTCTAGCTGGCCTACTTCCCCATCTGCGGATAGTGGCCCGCTTCTGCGAGCCCGCGTCTGCGGCTCACGTGCCGCACCTACGGCCTTGCCCGCTTCTGCGCTTGCCTTCTTCGCACCCGCGCTTTCACAGGTGCGGTCCTTGCTCTGCTTCTGCGATCCCTGGACAGCCAACGCCAGGCCGCTTCTGTGGTCGTTGGTTTGCTTCTGTGAGCTCGCACTTGCGGCTAGCTCCTCGCAGGTGCGATTGCACCAAGCTTTGCTGCTTCAGCCATTTTTTCCAATTCCAAACGACTTCTGCGCATCATCCGAATGGCATCCGGGACCTGAGGCTCCCGAGGCCTTGCCAAAACATACCAACAAGTTCTAAATCATAAAACGGACTTGCTCGACCTCACGAAACATGAAAAACAACACCAAAACTAAGAATCTCACTCCAACCAAATCGAATCAACTTATTAACTTCAAGTTCTTCCAACTTGCTCCGAACGCGCCGAATCATACTTAAACTACTCGGAATGATACTAAATTTTGCGTGCAAGTCTTAAATCACCATACAGAACTATTACCGGGCTCAGAATCCCAAACGGATCTCGATAACACCAAAACCCACTCCAAACCAAATTTAAAGAACTTTAAAACCTTCAATAAGCCAACTTTCAACTTTAGGCGCCGAAATGCTTCCGGGTCATCCAAAACCCGATCCGAACATACGCCCATGTCCAAAATAATCATACAAACCTATTTGGACCGTCAAATCCCGGATTTGAGGTCGTTTACTTGAAATATTGACCGAAGTCAAACTTAACCATTTAAAGCCAATGTTAAGGAACTAAGTGTTCCAATTTCAACCCAAATCCTTCCAAACCCGAACTAACCAACCCCTTAAGTCACAAAATAGCAAAAGCACATACGGGGAGTCTTATTTAGGGGAACGGGGATCGAGAAAGCAAAACGACCGGTCAGGTCGTTACATTCTCTACCTCTTAAACAAACGTTCGTCCTCGAACGGGTCTAGAATCATACATGGAGTGCCGAATAAGTGTGGATATCTTCCTGCATGTACTCATCGGCCTCCCAAGTTACATCCTCAATTGGTTCGCCCCTCCATTGAACTTTTACCGCATAAATCTTCTTTGACCTCAAATGGTGAACCTGCCTGTCAACAATGGCAACTGGCTCCTCCCCATAACCCATGCTCTCATCTAGCTGAACCGTGCTGAAGTCTAACATATGCGACCTATCGGCCTGATACCTCTGGAGCATAGACACGTGAAAAAACCAGATGAACTCCCGATAGACTAGGAGGAAAATCAAGCTCATAAGCAAACTCCCCAACTCGTCTCAATACCTCAAATAGACCTATAAACCTTGGGCTCAACTTTCCCTTCTTCTCCAACCTCATAATTCCCTTCATCAGTGAGACTTTCAAGAGAACCTTCTCGCACACCATAAATGATAAATCACGCGCTTTCTGATCCAAGTAACTCTTCTGTCTGGACTGTGTTGTGCGAATTCGCTCCTGAATCAACTTTACCTTTGGAAGGCATCCTTCACCAAATCAGTACCATATAACTTAGCCTCACCGAGCTCAAACCATTCGTTGGGCGAACGACATCGCCAACCATATAAAGACTCAAATGGAGCCATCTCGATGCTGGACTGATAACTATTGTTATAAGAAAACTCGGCCAAAGGCAGGAATCGATCCCACTTCTCTCTAAAGTCAATCAGACATGCTCTGGGCATATCCTTCAAGATCTGAACTGTCCGCTTTGACTGCCCGTCAGTCTGCGGATGGAAGGTTATGTTGAGCTCTACCCGTGTCCCCAACTCGCTCTGTACTGCCCTACAGAAATGCGAAGTAAACTGTGGGACTCTATCTGATATAATGGAGACAGGCACACCATGAAACCGAACAATCTCCTGAATATAAATCTGGGCCAATATCTTTGAAGAATACGTGGTCACCACCGGAATGAAGTGTGCCGAGTTGGTCAACCTGTCGACAATGACCCAAGCTACATCAAACTTCCGCAAGGTCCGTGGCAACCCAACTACAAAAGCCTAGTAATGTGCTCCCATTTCCACTCAGGTATAACCATCTACTGGAGTAGGCCACCTGGCCTCTCATACTCGTACTTAACCTGCTCGCAATTAAGGTACCTCACTACATACTCAACTATGTCCTTCTTCATCCGCAGCCACCAATAATGTTGCCTCAGGTCGAAATAAATCTTTGTAGCACCTGGATGAATAGAATACCGAGAACTGTGTGACTCCTCTAGAACCTTTTCCCTCGATCCATTAACATTAGGGACGCATAGACAGCCCTGGAGTCACAGAACACCATCCCCGCCGCTAATAACCTCCTTGGAACTACCTCGTAGTACCGTCTCTCTAAGAACCAATAAGTGCGAATCGTCGTACTGGCGAGCCTTGATCTGCTCGAATAATGAAGACTGGGCGATGACATATGCAAGAACTTGGATGGGCTCTGAAATATCCAACCTCACAAGTCTATTAGCCAAGGACTAAATGTCCAAAGCTAATGGTCTCTCCTCTGCTGAAATGAATGTCAAACTACCCATAATCTCCGCTTTTCTGCTCAAGGCATCCGCAACCACATTCGCCTTGCCCGGGTGACAAAGGATGGTAATATCATGATCTTTTAGTAACTCAAGCCACCTGCGCTGCCTCACATTGAGATCCCTTTGCTTGAACAAATGTTGCAAACTGTCATGATTGGTGTAAACCTCACAGGACACCCATAAAGATAATGCCTCAAGATCTTAAGAGCATGAACTATCGTGGCCAATTCCAAATCGTGCACGGGGTAATTTTTCTCGTGGGGCTTCAGCTGACATAAAGCATATGCAATAACTCGCCCCTCCTGTATCAATACACAACCCAGGTAAACGCGCAAAGCATCGCAATACATAGTATACATCCCCAAACCGAAAGGCAACACTAACACCGGTGCTGAAGCTAAGGCAGTCTTGAGCTTTTTAAAGCTCACCTCGTAAGCATCGGACCATCGGAACGGAGCACCCTTATGGGTCAATCTAGTCAAAGGTGTTGCAATAGATAAGAAGCCCTCCACAAACCGACGATAATAACCAGCTAAACCCAAGAAGCTCATGATCTCAGTCGTTGTGGTAGGATGAGACCAACTCTGAACTGTCTCGATCTTCTTAGGATCTACGTTAATACCCTCGCCTAAGCCTGGAAAGTGGGCTGGACCAAGCCCAGGACCGGCCCGGGACCGCGGGCCAAACGTGTCACACCCCGAACCTAGGAGCGAGACAAGCACCCGGTGCCTCACCTAACCTGGTGTACCAAATTGCGACTAAGGGACTCTGAACACATAATGTCATACTTTGGCCATGGGGCCACCTTGCAAGACAATTTGCGAAGCAAAATATAAAACTGAATGGAAACTAGCACTAACTAAACATCAATATAAAGCTAGGCTAAAAAGGCCGTCATAGCTACTATAGCTGACAAACCACCAAATTATACATACCAGGCCTACAAACCCAACATACTGCACTAACCAACAGGATATGTCTACAAGCCTCTACTGATAGATGTACTATGATCAGAACAGGGCCCCGACCTACCCATAACATATATACAGATATACATAAGATGTACACAACACTCTAGACCTGGCAACTCCGAAAGGCGTGGAGCTTACCGATCAGGCTGAACTCGGGAAACACCTACTGAGGAGATCTACTCGTCTGTCTATCTGAACCTGCATGCATGAAATGCAGCGTCCCCGGAAAAGGGACGTCAGTACGAAATAATGTACCGAGTATGTAAGGCAATAACATAACTGAAAATCGAAACTGAACTGATAATATAATAACTGGAAGTAACTGGGAGTCAAAGATGATCTGGAGATATACTTACCTGCTGATACTGACTCAACTCCTTCAATGTAGTAAGTAAAATAATTGTACGGCCTTATAAGGCTCGGTATATATAACTGCTGTGCCATAGTAGGCTCGCTCATAGGCGCTCGGCCATACTAGGCTATGTATCTCGACCATTCTGGGCTCGCTCATAGGTGCTCGGCCACAGTAGGCTCGGTATATAACTTTCCATCTGATCAGAGGTTGCCCAATAGGGGCCTGCCCACCGATTATAGCTCGATGGTGGTGAAAATAGTGTAATACTGTATATATATATATATATATATATATATATATATAAAATAGTGTAATACTGTATATATATATAGACCCTCTTCTCTCTTGACTGAATAAAGACAAAACTAAACTGAATATGAAGTCCCGATAAGGAATAATATTGTAACTTATGAGACTAGAATAATGTGAATAAATTCATGAATACGAACTTCTCTTTATGTCTCATTATTAACACATGTAGCTACGAGATCATGCCAAAATGAAGGAAGGGCTTAGCCTTAACATACCTTATCACAATCTTTCCAATTACCAAGTTGAACTAACCTCTTTGCACCTTAATCTACAAGAACGATAATAATACTATCGTTAAGTTACGAAAGGTACAACTATCGCACAACGAACGACAAACTTATTTTGTATTAAAATGGGCAGCATCTCCCCTATAATCCTTACTTCCTCCAAATTCAAGATAACACCAACAATACAAGAACAGAACAATAAAAACATATATACATCATTTTCCAGCCCTATATACACCATCAAATACTACAAAACAGCCCAACACACCCCAATCTCTTCGTACACAAAACGACCACCGTAGTAGTGTCAAACGACCCGAAAATGTTATGATGATCGACCAGCCAACCACCCTACATTTATATGGTGTTTATAAACCCCCTTCCTCCTCCAAAAATCCACAAAATAGTAGTAAAACACGCAGCCCAACAGCAACACAAAACAGTCCGCTACAAGTGAATAACTCGAACTCACAGCTTCTGATCACCGTCCCGTGAGTTCTTACAAGTATAGAAAGACTTACCATGAATTTACAAAAGAAAAATTGGATGAAATAGAGAAGTAAACTCACCTTATTTTTTGGATAACTCAGCTCTTATCTTGGTTCTTCAAACTCTAGGTTTTACCTCCAATTGGATCTTGAAAGGGAGAGAAAATCAATTAGGGTTTGTGGGAAATTTTTGGGAGGATTCTTTGCAGAGCTTATGTCTGGTTATTATGCTCTATTTTAAGTATAATATATGAAGAAAATAGGCCCTTAAAAGGCCTCTTTGGAAGACCCGAAATGGCCCATTTTTGGGCTTTCATTTAAGCAAGTAGGTGACACACCTACTTGTCACCTAGCAGCTTGCGCAGTATCGCACAAATACCCATATCTTTCTACTCCAATGTCGTATTGACAAACGGTTTAATGCGTTGGAAAATAGACTCATAGATCTTTAATTTGATAGGTGGAACACCCCATAACTCTAAGTATATTGGGAGAAAATCGCAGTTATATTTGACCCAAAATTTCAGTAAAACTTATGAGTGTAACTTGTGATGACTTTCATCGACTTTTGTTCCACAACTCGCTTGACATTAAAACATAACACACGGATGTCATACGACTAATATAAATCATAACATAATCTCCTTATCATGTTAATCACCCTAGTCTCACCCCAAAGGTACATGTTATAACATTCCCAACTTGTCGACTTTCGACGAAACATTGTTTTATTTAATTGCTTTAGCTTCTGAACTGTCCAACCCTCTTTGTACTTGTTGTTCATGATCTTCAATATTTGTAACCACAGAGGTAACATGATTAACTTACTTTATATACTTTTAAATATTATCTCATTTTTGGTCCTACATTAGTTTGCTTACGATGCATTTTTACGTACGAAAATATAGGGTGTAACATCACTCCCCCCTTGGGAACATTCGTCCTCGAATGTTTACTCTTAGAGACTTTGGAAAATTTTGCCAAAGTATCCTTCGTACACTAGGTTAAAACCAACCTGCACGTAGCCAGAAACATACTATGCATGCCACACATGGCCAATCTTTATAAATAGCAGCAATTTGCCTCACCGACCGTAAATCATAAATATTGAAAGTGAAAAATAAAAGCTTACCTGATGACCTGCTAGCCTACATAGAGCTATGTTGTAGCGTCCCATCTCGAACCATATCTTCAGTTTGAAATAGGTGGGGGTATTTAGACTTCATTTCTTCCTCCGATTCCCACGTCATCTCTTCTACATTCTTGCTCCTCCATAAAACCTTTACGGAAGCTACCTCCTTATTTCGTAGATTGCGGATTTGTCGGTCTAGGATGGCAACTGGAATTTCCTCGTATGACAAGTCCTCTGTAATCTGTACATCATCCGTGGGCACCACTCGGGTAGGATCGCCAATGCACTTCCGTAGCATAGATACGTGAAAAACCGGATGGACAGACTCCAATTCTGAGGGCAACTCTAACTCATAAGCTAGTTGGCCCACTCTCCGAATGATCCTATAAGGCCCAATATACCGTGGGCTAAGCTTTCCTTTCTTGCCAAACCTCATCACGCCCTTCATAGGTGATACCTTTAAGAATACCCAGTCATTAATCCTGAACTCTAAGTCTCGTCGCCGCACGTCAGAATATGACTTCTGACGACTCTGAGCTGTCAACAGTCGCTCCCGGATAACCTTTACTTTCTCTATGGCCTGCTGAACCAGGTCTGGCCCATGTAACCCAGATTCTCCAACATCAAACCACCCTATAGGAGATCTGCACTTACGCCCATACAAAGCCTCGTACGGAGCCATCTGGATACTGGAGTGGTAACTGTTATTATATGCAAACTCGATAAGAGGTAGATGTTCATCCCAACTTCTTTTAAAATCCAACACACATACTCGTAACATATCCTCGAGCATCTGAATTGTGCGCTCGGCTTGTCCATCAGTCTGTGGATGAAAAGCTGTGCTGAGATTCACCTGAGTCCCTAGACCTCTCTGAAATGACCTCCAAAAATGTGCTGTAAACTGAGCCCCACGGTCAGATATAATAGAAACTGGTACTCCGTGTAGCCGCACTATCTCCTTAATATATAACTTGGCATAATTTTCTGCTATATATGTAGATCTGACCGGTAGGAAGTGAGCTGATTTCGTGAGCCTATCGACTATCACCCATATGGAATCGAACTTACGATTAGAACGAGGTAAACCCGTGATAAAGTCCATGTTTATCGCCTCCCATTTCCATGTCGGGATCTCTATAGTCTGCATTAGCCCTCCAGGCTTCTGGTGCTCTATCTTCACTTGCTGGCAACTAGTACATTGGGCGACAAACTCAGCAATGTTCTTCTTCATATCATTCCACCAGTACACATCCTTAATGTCATGATACATCTTCGTCGACCCAGGATGGATGGAATACCATGAATAATGTGCCTCTGACATAATCCTGTCTCGTAGCCCTGCTACATCTGGAACACACAAACGACCCCTATATCTGAGAACCCCATCTCCCTTTAGCTCTAACAGTGGTTTCTTCTGCTGCGGAACTCGCTCTCTCAGCTCGACCAACTCTGGGTCCTCGTACTGCCTTTCCTTGACTTCCGCTATGAGGGATGATTTTGTAGTGTTTTGGAGTACAACTCCACCATCCTCAGAATCTACTAACCGAACCCCCAACGAAGACAATTGATGAATCTCTCTAGCTAATTGTCTTTTCTCGGGATCTACATGTGCTAAGCTACCCATAGATCGACGACTTAATGCATCTGCTACAACATTAGCTTTCCCTGGATGGTAGAAAATGTTAACATCGTAATCTTTCAATAACTCAAGCCATCGCCTCTGTCACAAATTCAACTCTTTCTGCTTGAAGATATATTGTAGGCTTTTATGATCAGTAAATACATCAACATGAACACCATATAAATAATGCCGCCATATCTTAAGTGCATGGACAACCGCAGCTAACTCAAGGTCGTGGGTCGGATAATTCCTCTCGTGCTTCCTCAACTGCCTTGAAGCATACGCAATTACCTTCCCATGTTGCATCAGGACACATCCTAACCCGACACCTGATGCATCACAATACACGGCATAACCCTCTAGACCCTCTGGAAGTGTTAGAACTGGAGCTGAGGTCAACCTGTTCTTAAGCTCTTGGAAACTCCGCTCATAAGCCTCTGTCCATTGAAACTTAGTTTCTTTCTGTGTCAACTTTGTCAATGGTGCCGAAAGGGAAGAAAAACCCTCTACGAACCTCCGATAGTATCCTGCTAAGCCTAGAAAGCTACGAACCTCTGTCGGAGTGGTAGGTCTAGGCCAAGATTTCACGGCCTCAATCTTCTGAGTGTCCACCTTTATCCCTTCATCTGATACAATATGCCCCAAGAATGCTACAGACTTCAACCAGAACTCACATTTAGAAAACTTAGCATACAACTTACGATCACGGAGGGTTTGGAGTACCGCTCGCAGGTGGTCCGCATGCTCATCCTCTGAACGGGAATAAACCAGAATATCATCAATAAATACTATCACGAACAGATCTAAAAATGGTCGGAATAGGCTATTCATCAAGTCCATAAATACAGCGGGTGCATTAGTCAACCCGAAGGACATGACAAGGAACTCGAAGTGGCCATATCGGGTCCTGAAGGCTGTCTTCGGAATATCTTTTTCCCGAACTCTGACTTGGTGGTACCCCGACCTCAAATCTATCTTTGAAAAGCATCTAGCCCCCTGCAACTGATCAAACAAGTCATCGATCCTTGGAAGTGGATACTTATTCTTAATAGTTACCTTGTTCAGCTGCCTATAATCGATACACATCCTCAGCGAGCCGTCTTTCTTCCGCACAAATAGTACTGGTGCACCCTAAGGTGAGGTACTGGGCCTGATGTAACCTTTCTCCAAGAAATCTTTTAACTGCTCCTTCAACTCCTTCAATTCGCCAGGTGCCATTCTATACGGAGGGACGGATATTGGTTGAGTTCCTGGAAGAAAATCGATGCTAAAATCAATCTCTCGCTCTGGAGGAATACCTGGAAGCTCATCTGGAAACACATCTACATACTCTTTGACTACGGGAATAGACTGAAGTGTAGGTATCTCAGCATCTGCATCTCTAACTCGCACAATATGATAAATGCACCCTTTTGCGATCATTTTCCTCGCCTTCAGATAGGAAATAAACCTACCTCTGGGTGTTGGTGTATTACCTACCCATTCAAGGACTGGCTCACCCGGAAAATGAAATCTGGCTGCCTTTGCTCGGCAATCAACTGTGGCATAGCAAGCTGCCAACCAGTCCATGCCCATGATAGCATCAAAATCCATCATCTCTAGCTCAACTAGGTCAGCTGAGGTCTGACGACTACAAATTGTCACCGTACAACCTCGGTAAACCCGTCTAGCAATAATCGATTCTCCGACCGGTGTAGATACCGCAAAAGGATCACTTAGTATTTCAGCACTATACCAAAATTCCTCGCGACAAATGGGGTAATATACGATAAAGTAGATCCTGGGTCTATCAAAGCATAAGCATCGTGAGAGCAAATGGTTAATATACCTGTCACAACGTCTGGTGAAGACTCCTGGTCCTGTCGACCCGCTAAAGCATAGATACGGTTCTGATTACCACTTGAACTGGAACCTCTACCTCTGCCCCGACCTCTACCAGCCGAAGACTGAGACTCGCGCCCTGAAGGATGCACTGACATAGATGATCCTGTTGCTGAACTCGCTGGTTGTGCCATTCCCCCCGAATATCTATTTGGGCAATCTCGCATCATATGCCCTGGATGCCCACATGTATAACAAACATCAGAACTTGCTCGGCATTGGCCTAAGTGTCCTCTACCACAGATGTCACACCGTGGAGGAAATGACCATGCCTGCGCAGATCCTCGCTGTCGCTGCAAACCCGACGCCCGTGAGCTCTCACCTGGTCCTGACTTACTATAACGGTCATACCTGTAACCCTGTAACTGAGGTAGCAGAGGCCTAGGTGGCCGTCCGAAGTACTGGGTCCTATAACTACCCTGATATTGCTCCTGAGACCTGGGAAATCTCATCCTCTTACGTTGCCCTTGCTCAGCCCTCTCTGTACCCTGCTGCCGATGCCTACCCCTTTCTATATTCTGGGCGAATGCCTGAATCCGGGAGATATCCATACTATCCTGTAATGCAGCGGTGGCACATGCCTCAGTTAACTCTGGGGCTAACCCTGCTATAAACCTGTGAATCCTGTCCCGCATAGTAGCAACTATGGATGGTGCATATCTGGCCAATGAGTCAAAACGGAGACTATACTCTCGAACACTCATATTACCCTGCTTGAGGGCTAGAAACTGATCGACTCGAGCCTGTCGGATCTCCCGTGGTAAGTACTGGTCAAGGAAGGCATCTGAAAAATTCTCCCAAATAGCTGGAGGTGCATCACGTCCCCTGGACCTCTCCCATCCCTCATACCAAAGGATGGCTATATCTCGGAGTCGAAAAGCTGCTAGCTCAACTGCCTCTTTCTCCGTGGCATGCATAACACGAAAGATCCTGTGAAGCTGATCTATGAAATCCTGTGGGTCCTCCCTCTGATCTGTCCCCGTGAACTCTGGGGGACTCAAAGCAATAAACTCTCGGACCCTTGAACTCCCAGACCCCTCAGAAGTTCCTGCACTAGCTGATGCCCTAGCCTGTTGCTGGGTAGCTACCAACTGTGTCAACAAATGCACCGCACTCCTTAAGTCCCGATCTGATGGAAGTGGAGGGGGAACTGGATGTGCGGTTTCCCTAGGAATCTCCGTAGTTGGTGGAGGATCCGGTAATGGCTGAGTAGGGGTCTCACCTTGAGCCTCAGACTGGGCCCCATCTACTGGGGGTACCCTGCTGGTCCCCTCACCTACTACTGTATCTCTCCTCTGGCTAGCCGTAGTCTTCCTAGTCACCGTCATCTGTGCATGCAAACACCAACACATAAGTTTAATTCAAATTTCCTATAACTCAGTTCTATAGCACGATTTAGATTTCAAAGAAGGGTAACCAACTCCTAAATGCCCTGTAGTGCCCTGCTTATATAATGTGGTGCACAACACATCTATAAACAAGACTCTACTAGACACGGCTTGTAGACTCCCTAGGATAGAACTGCTCTGATACCAAGTTTGTCACGCCCCGAACCTAGGAGCGAGACAAGCACCTGGTGCCTCACCTAACCTGGCGTACCAAATTGCGACTAAGGGACTCTGAACACATAATGTCATACTTTGGCCATGGGGCCACCTTGCAAGACAATTTGCGAAGCAAAATATAAAACTGAATGGAAACTAGCGCTAACTAAACATCAATATAAAGCTAGGCTGAAAAGGCCGTCATAGCTACTACAGCTGACAAACCACCAAATTATACATACCAGGCCTACAAACCCAACATACTGCACTAACCAACAGGATATGTCTACAAGCCTCTACTGATAGATGTACTATGATCGGAACAGGGCCCCGACCTACCCATAACATATATACAGATATACATAAGATGTACACAACACTCTAGACCTGGCAACTCCGAAAGGCGTGGAGCTTACCGATCAGGCTGAACTCGGGAAACACCTACTGAGGAGATCTACTCGTCTGTCTATCTGAACCTGCATGCATGAAATGCAGCGTCCCCGGAAAAGGGACGTCAGTACGAAATAATGTACCGAGTATGTAAGGCAATAACATAACTGAAAATCGAAACTGAACTGATAATATAATAACTGGAAGTAACTGGGAGTCAAAGATGATCTGGAGATATACTTACCTGCTGATACTGACTCAACTCCTTCAATATAGTAAGTAAAATAATTGTACGGCCTTATAAGGCTCGGTATATATAACTGCTCTGCCATAGTAGGCTCGCTCATAGGCGCTCGGCCATACTAGGCTATGTATCTCGACCATGCTGGGCTCGCTCATAGGCGCTCGGCCACAGTAGGCTCGGTATATAACTTTCCATCTGATCAGAGGTTGCCCAATAGGGGCCTGCCCACCGATTATAGCTCGATGGTGGTGAAAATAGTGTAATACTGTATATATTTGTGGGAAATTTTTGGGAGGATTCTTTGCAGAGCTTATGTCTGGTTATTATGCTCTATTTTAAGTATAATATATGAAGAAAATAGGCCCTTAAAAGGCCTCTTTGGACGACCCGAAATGGCCCATTTTTGGGCTTTCATTTAAGCAAGTAGGTGACACACCTACTTGTCACCTAGCAGCTTGCGCAGTATCGCACAAATGCCCATATCTTTCTACTCCAATGTCGTATTGACAAACGGTTTAATGCGTTGGAAAATAGACTCATAGATCTTTAATTTGATGGGTGGAACACCCCATAACTCTAAGTATATTGGGAGAAAATCGCAGTTACATTTGACCCAAAATTTCAGTAAAACTTATGAGTGTAACTTGTGATGACTTTCATCGACTTTTGTTCCACAACTCGCTTGACATTAAAACATAACACACGGATGTCATACGACTAATATAAATCATAACATAATCTCCTTATCATGTTAATCACCCTAGTCTCACCCCAAAGGTACATGTTATAACATTCCCAACTTGTCGACTTTCGACGAAACATTGTTTTATTTAATTGCTTTAGCTTCTGAACTGTCCAACCCTCTTTGTACTTGTTGTTCATGATCTTCAATATTTGTAACCTCAGAGGTAACATGATTAACTTACTTTATATACTTTTAAATATTATCTCATTTTTGGTCCTACATTAGTTTGCTTACGATGTATTTTTACGTACGAAAATATAGGGTGTAACAAAACGGGTAAATGGGCCAGGACCGTTTGGTCCGGTTTTAGCGGGCCCGGTCCGGTCTCGTGGGCTGGTCCTATGATTTGGGCCCGTCAGGCCCGGGACCGGCCCGGTCCCTTAGCGGGCCAAACGGTCCCAACGGCTTTTTTTTAAATTTTTTTTTTTGTTTTAAAACAAAATAGCCGTTGTGCTGTCAAAAATAGTCATTGGCCTGTCAAAAATAGCCGTTGGCTATTTATGAAATAGCCATTTAACCCCCCAACTTTGTTTTAATCCCAAACTTTTTATAATTACACTTTTTCCCTATTTTCAACTATAAATACCCCATCATTATTTTATTTTTTCTTACAAAATCATCAATCTATCACAATCTCTCTCTAATTTACTTCTATAATTGCTACTATTGCTTACTTTATTGTTACAATTTGTGACACAATTGTGAAGTTGGTGAATTGAAGTCTTCAACGATAATCAATTTCCAACAAGTTGTTCGTCAATTCGGTAAACTCGTTCCAACTCTTAAGTTTTAATATTATAATTTTGTTTGTTTTATTTACTTTGCTTGATTAATTAAGATGGCTTATTCCTTAAAAAAATATGTTTAGTAAAAATAAGTGAAAATCGAAGAGTGGTGAATCTGGTGGCCAGTCTGTTCTTCCTCCACTTCCCCCGGTTCCCCGACCCAAACCTGCTACCCGTCCTACACCTCTTATTCTTGATAGCGATAATAGTTTATTACAATTTACCGAGAGTTAATTTTGCCATAATATTGCACCCGGTGAACAATTAAACCATGAATATATGAATGCTCTTTATGGTAATCCAACTATTGATGAAAATGATGATGAAGAAATAGATTTTGATGAAACGCAACTGGATGACGATACACCCACTAGTCCTACTCCTGAAGTTAACCCAACTAATAATAATCCATATGATCCCCCGTCTGACCCTCCTATTAGTGCCCCTACTTTTTCTAGACAACCTTCTAAATGGGCAGAAACATCTCTTGTTTGGCAATTTTTTACTCAACTAAGAGAAAACAAATAGGGCTAAGTGTAAAACTTGTTTAGAAGGTTGATACAACATGTTGTTTAAGCAAAACTCTCCTTTAGGCCTCGCCTGATACAAAATTCCCCAAGAATGCCACAGAGTCTAAGCAAAACTCACACTTGGAGAACTTAACATATAGGTTCTGTTCCCGCAAGGTCTGAAGCACCACTCTCAAATGTTGTTCATGCTCCTCCATGCTACGCGAGTAGATCAAAATGTCATCAATGAAGACAATGAAAAATGAGTCAATGTACAGCCTGAGCACCCGGTTCATACAAATCCATAAATGCCGCCAGGGGATTAGTCAACCCAAAGGACATCACTAGAAACTCACCGTGGCCATATCTAGTCTGGAAGGCCTCTTCGGAACATCCGAATCACGAATCTTCAACCGATGGTAGCCCGATTTCAAGTCAATCTTAGAGAATACCCTGGCACCCTACAGCTGGTCAAATAAATCATCAATACACGGCAATGAGTACTTGTTCTTAATAGTAACTTTGTTCAACTGGCGGTAATCAATGCACATCTGCATAGTCCCATATTTCTTCTTCACGAATAACACCGGTGCACCCCAGGGCGATACATTTGGTCTGACGAACCCCTTTGCTAGCAACTCCTCAAGATGTTCCTTCAACTCTTTCGGAGCTTTGCGGTATGGAGGAATATAGATAGGCTGAGTACCTGGAGCCAAATCAATGCAGAAATCAATATCACGATCTGGTGGAATGCTTGAAAAATCAGAAGGAAACACATCGGAGAACTCCCGGACCACGGGCACTGAATCAATCGTCGAAGTCTCTATGGTAGTATCCCAAACGTATCGGGGTGGACACATAAACAAGATTACCCAAGGACTCACGAGGAACACCCAAGAAAAGAGCAAACCGAGATGAAACATATGAATATATAGACCCTGGATCAAATAGTATCGAAGCATCCCTACCGTAGACAGAGATAATACTTGTGATCACGGCATTTGAGGCCCTGTATCTGGTTTAGTCGGAAAAGCATAGAATCTAGCTGGAGCGCCACCTGACTGGCCTCCACCTGTTTGACCTCCACTTCTAGGATGACCCTTACCCACCTGCCCTCCGCCTCTGGGCGGCCGGATGACTGGTGCGACAGCTGGTGCTGTAATCATAGGCCGATGAACCAGTTGTACTACCTTGCCCTAAAGTCTAGGACAAAACCTCTTCATGTGGCTAGGATCCCCACACTCGTAACAACCCTTCGGAACGGTGGACTACTGACCTGAAGTCTAATCTTGATGGCCTGAATACCCACTAGAGGAACCCTGTATAGCTGGTGGGCGGTAGGAACTCTCTGCCATGGCACTGAAATAGGGCTGCACTAGAGCATCTCAAGAAGGCGGCGGTGCTGGATATGTGGACCTGCTAGGCTGACGTCTCCCAAACTGACCTCTACCCCCAGACGAAGCACCACGGAACCCTCCAGAATAACGGAACCGCTTGTCTCGCGGCATCTGCTCTCAGCTCTACTGCCGAACACCCTCGATCCTCCAAGATATCTCCACAACTAGCTCATAAGAAGTCCCCATCTCAACCTCTCTGGCCTTAGTGGCCTGGATACCCGAGTGCAACCCTACAACGAACCGCCGCACTCTCTCTACATTGGTGGGAAGTATCATAAGTGCATGGCGAGATAACTCATAGAATATCGCCTCATAGTCGGTCACTAACATATGGCCCTACGGGAGCTGCTCAAACTGAAATTGTAACTCTTCCTTCTGAGAGGGAGGAATATACTTATCCAGACAGTTACGTGTGAACTGGTCCCAAGTCAAGGGAGGAGAACCTATTGGTCTATCGAGAAGATAGGACCGCCATCATCTATGGGCCCTGCCCTCCAGCTAGAAAGGGGTAAAGTCCACCCCATGGGGATCCAAGATCCTCATGTTGTGCAGTCTGTCCCTGCAGTGATCAATAAAGTCCTAGGGGTCCTCATGTCGATCACCTCCGAAGACAGAAGGGTGTAGCCTGGTCCATCTGTCCAATAGCTTATGCGGATTGCCAGCCACAACTGGTCTGGGCTGAAGTATAGCTGCTACAACTAGCTGGGCTCCGCCCACGGGTAGTGTGCCCGGGCTCTAATATACGACAGCTGCATGCCTAGGAGCCTGAGCAGTAGGGGTCTCCCCCTCCCGCCTGAGATGTGGTTGGGTCTACTGGAAATAAACCAGCCTGAGTCATAGAATCCATGAACCGCAGCAAACGGCCCATGACCTCCTGGAATCATGGTGCAGACATGAAATCCACTGGGGCCGGCTCTGTTGCAGGCACCTCGTCCTGCTCCTCAATAATAGGGTCCTCCACTGGATTCACTGGTGGCGCAACTGGAACAACTCTAGGACGTCCTCATCCTCTACCATGCGCTGGAACCCTCCCTCGGCCTTTAGAAAATGGGGGAGTAGCTCCTCCATGAAAGGGTACATCTGCCGCGCGCGTTCTCACCATCTGTGAGAGAATAAGAGAAAGATACTTAGCACAACATCAACTGCACGATAGGGGATGAAGAAAGAGTAGTTTCCTAACAACCTATAGCCTCTCGAAGATAATTACGGACATCTCTACACCGAGCCGCAAGACTCTATTAGGCCTGCTCATAACTTGTGAGACTACGTGAACCTAGTGCTCTGATACCATGTTGTCACGACCCAATTTCCTCTATAGGTCGTGATGGTGCCCAACGTCGCCGCTAGGCAAGCCAACGTTGAACTAGCCATGTATTTATTCTTTTTAACATTTTAGAAATGGTTGATTTTTAATTATTAAATAAGTGAGAGGTGAGAAATATAATAAAAATAAAGTGTGAGCAATTATAAGGACAAGTGTGGTGAAATAAATACTCAAAAATCAACAAATGTGTACTTGCATAATTCCAAGACCTGGTGTCACAAGTATATGAGCTACTAGTAGAAAATACAAAATACTAGCTACTATCTGAAGTAGAGTAGACAGAAAGTAAATGCAAAAGAGAGACTTCATGTGTTGAAGAACGGACTCGGAAGCAGCTCACCGCTAAGTCTCGGAGTATCAGGGGTGCGCGCCAGGATGACTACCAGATGCACCTGCCTCAGATCATGCACGGTTAGTGCAGAAGTGTAGCGTGAGTACATGAACAACATGTACCCAGTAAATATCCAGTTTAACCTCGAAGAAGTAGCGACGAGGGGTCGACTTCGACACTTACTATGGGCCAATAATAAAAAACAAGAATTATAAACATGTATGAAACATGGAAATAATAATAATAATAATAATAACAATAATAATAATAATAATAATAATAATAAAAATAACAATAACAATAACAATAACAATAACAACAATAACAATAATAATAACAATAACAATAATAATAATAATAATAATAATAATAATAATAATAATAATAATAATAATAATAATAATAACAATAACAATAACATAATAATAATAATAATAATAATAATAATAATAATAATAATAATAATAATAATAATAATAATAATAATAATAATAACAACAACAACAACAACAACAACAACACAATAACAAACAGTGAATAAATGATTCCTTATTTGATGATAAATTCCAAGAATTTCTCTAGCCAACACCAACTAATCCCAATTCAATTTATGTCATTAAGTAAATTATAATCTCACAAGCCATGAAATAATATCAAGTGTAATCAGGTTCCGAGTATTATCACGCACGATTTATGCCGAAGTGGTACGGCCCGATCCAAAAATATATTGTATGCACTGCCGAGGGTCGAATGGCACGAACCATAGATGCATCTATTAACCTGCCGAGGTGAACGGCCCGCTCCCATGGGAGTAGAGAAGTTTACCTCGCTCGCGGAAGCACTTGCGACGCGAGTGGACATGGATTTCTCAATTCTTCCCAAAATAACAAATCTAAATTGGAGAGTTTCAACCTTACAATCTCTAATCTCAGCCTTATTTAAGATAATTAATATGCATAATAAACATAACAGTACAATCAAGACATGATATAAATCTAAGACTACCCGAGCATCTCATGGAATATAGCTACGCACGGTCTCTCGTCACTGTTGATACCCAATTTTGCCCTAATATTTTTCAAATATATATATATATATACTTTCAAAATAGCATATTTGCATCATTATTTAGTTTATAAACCTATACAAGCATTTTCTATAATTTTTCCATAATGTTTAGAGCTTTAAATTAATTTTTCTTATATTCTAATTATAGATAAAATCCTTTAAATTATTTTTGTGATGACTTAGTTGCCTAAAATAATTATTTTGCACCCATAATATATGTCTCAAACATTTTATTGCATTCCATATAATTACATTAGTATTGTTTAAGTTATTTCTCTAATTTTGCAATAATGGCCTATATTCTACAAATAATTATGTTTATTATATTATTTATGCCAAAATATCATTTTATATTTTTATAAGTTTGAGTTATTATTTTTAAAATAGTTTTACAGCATAAATATTATTTTTATCATTTATTAGAAGTTTTAGTAATTTATTTTTAATTAATTTTTAAGGGTTTCAAGAGCTGGCCCAAAATAGGCTAATTTTCGGATCCAATTTTGGCCCAAACCATTAGCCCAACACCCCAATTACCCCAAGCCCAACACCAGCGACCTAATACCCTATACCCGTCCATTAACCCGACTAAGCTCTTTTAAAATCCTGATCGTTGATCTCTAAGATCAACGGCCCACAATCAATCCCCTCTTTTATTATCCTAATCCCTAACCCTAATCCACATTCACTCTTGAACCGCCGCCCTAAAATCCTCTCCCCTCTCTCCCACCGAAACCCTAACCGCCCTTTCAATCTTCTCTGAATCTATCTCAATCATGGATTCCTTCCATGATTCCCTTGCCTTTTATGTGTTACCTCAGTATTATTTGCAAGACTATGGTGTTACACAGTACTTGCCCTAATTTTGGCAAGTACCAGTCCTCAAATCGGATTCCACCGCCTTCAACGTTTGAGATTTAGACGATATTTCGTCTATATGCACTCACTATCAGGCTATATGGTCTGATTCAGTGAGACTTTCGACCATCTGTGCTTTCCTTTTGAACTAGGGTTCGAGATTTTCCTTTATTCTTTACTGATTTTCGATTGATACTCTTCCCTTTCTCATGTTTGATCAATATTTTTCTTATTTCTGTTTAACCCACCGTATTTCCTTATTTTTACTTTTATTTGCCCTAAGACTGACTTTAATTGATTTTCGTATGATATTTTCCTTATTCTCTGTTCAATCTATTGTATTCGCTTATTTTAAGTGTTATTTGCATATTATTTTTCCTTATTCTCTGTTTAATTTACTGAACTTCATATTCTATGTATTATTTGTCCTAAATTGATTCTGGCATATTTCCTTATTTTGTGTTTAATTTTACCATATTTCCTATTTTATGTGTGAAATATTCTACTATATAAACCCCTCCCCTAAAACCCCTTAGAGAAGGATTTTGAATCCTGATCCCTGTTACTGTTTTCACTACTCTCTTCTCTCACTCACTCACTCATTGTTACACTCAAACACTCTTTAAATTATTGAACAACCTCCTCCGGTGCAAGCACTACTCGGAGCCCGTTCTCGAGACTCTTGTGAACTCTGAAGCATCAAGGATTTGGGATTTTTGCTATTACACTCTTCATTCTTTGATTCTGCTACTGGTTAGTGTCTAAACTCTTGCAATGTTCAATTTCCCTCCTTCTTTTGCAATATGAATTTGAACTTGCATGAGCATGATTCAACTATGATAATGTTCAACATTTTGATGTCAGTGTGTGTTAATTAAACACATGAGATAACCTACTGTTTGTGTTATGCTTCTCTATGATTTGCACTCTGTGATCTCTTGTCTTCTGAGATGGGTTCTGTACCCTGTAGCATCTTAACATGTTTAGTTTTGGACTTTAATAGCAGTCCACTTCAACATGAGCTTGACTATTATGATTGTATGCTGTTAAGTTACCAATTTCTGCATATTGTGTTTAGATATTACCCTATCTCTATGGAAATCCCCCATTTACTTGAATGAACCTTTTGGTAATGAGTTCTATGTATATTGGAATGCTCTTTGTGTATTAGCCCTAACTCTACGGAATGCTGCCCTAAAATCTGCTCTAAACTTGTTTCATGCTATCCTGATTTTCTAAAAGACAAATACTCTATTTTCTATTGACTAGGACTTTACTCCTACGCTAATACTTTTCCAGTATGCCTTGGTTCATTTGCTATTCTATCCTTTCTCTGATTATCAATGTTTGTATCCATCCATCATGGCTAAGTATTGATCAATATGGCATTAGGTTAGACTTAACTTAATTTAGACCCTTAGGTTTCAACCAGTTCAACGTCATGCAACCTATGTATGTCTGCAAACTTGTTTCTTCTCCTAATTCCTATGATGGTTGTCTATGTGGTACTTTGGCTATGTGAACCTTGCTGAATTTACTGGGCTACTTGACCAGTTGTGATGTATGCTCAGCCTGGTGATTTATGTCCACTCTCTTTACTTGTTACTCTGATATTCTAAATTCCTATTCTTAGCCGGCTGAAAGCCAAAGCTACCTAGGTTCTATTGTTTGCCTCCCTAGTATGACCACTGCTCGGGGTCCAATTGAGGCCCTTGTGAACTCTGACACACTAGGGCTTGGTCCTAGTCATTCCTTTAACCTCCAAAACTATCCATAATACTCTACTTCCCTATCATGTATTGTGTTCTATATTGGTTGTTCCAAGTGGTGCAACACTTGGTGTTGTGGCTCATTGAAAGGGATCTGAACTCCTCTATGGATCTGTGATCGTATGGTTCTTTATTGAAGGCCTAAAGTATGCTATGCCAGAAGTAATGAAGTCCCAGTAAGGCTGGGTATCTAGTTATCTCATGTGGGCCTACTATAGGCCTGTCTACTGTTATATAATATTGTTACTCTATTCATTATTGGGCCTGTAATAATATCCTTTGTATAAACAATTGGGGTTGTTAGTAAAAGGGAATGGGGTAGATTTTAATATTTACATGCGATAGGTAGATAACATGCCTATAGGACTTAATAATAATGTGTTTGTTATATGTGTCGTTCACTCTCTATGTACACTATAAAGATCATGCTATTAGGAGAAGCACACACTCACACTACTTGTCTACTAGCAAAGCATGAGCTCAAATGCTTCAATTATCCTTGTTGCTACATGTTATTAGAAAACATGCTCATAGGAAATAAATATCATTGAACATTCCTTCAATTTGAATTGCTAGAAATCATGCCTATAGGATTTGGATCATTTCATTTGCTACTGTATCGCAATGTTCACTAGAAACTATACTTATAGGACTAAGTATAACAATAGAATCAGTTCCAAGTGTTAATCATTAAAGATCCTGCCTATATGATACCACAATTCGCCTTAATAACTGTTAATGATGCCCCTCTCAATATTGTTTATTGCTCACTTAGACCACTATCAAAAGCATGAGTAATTCTGGGTTTCTCCCGATAGATTCCACTGTCTTTACTACATCAATCACTTTGATGCAACATCTACAGGATTAATAACTGGAAATCTGCAATTTCAACAATCAATATGCGACAACTGTACCATCCTGTCTATGGGCGATGCTTGGTTTCTGAAACTGCTTGCATGCCTTAACGCCTTGTCACATAGAAATCATGTCTATAGGGATCTAAGTTCTTGATTCTGAACTGCTCAACATACAATTTGTCTTGCGTGCATTTGTTGTCTAAGTGTGGAGGCAAACTTGAGCCTTGACTGCCTATATGTGAAATCTAATGCGTTTTGTATGTCTCCTAGTTTTGACATTTCTGAGCATCCTAAGCGAGGTCTAGAACCATCCAAAGTAAAGGTCCAATACCTCCTGGACCATAGGTATGGGACTGGTAGTGCACGCATAGGGTACGACCTATAATTGAATTAGAACACTTTTAGGTAACAACTTTAACATAGTAATCGGGTAGTAGTAGATGATAGTCTGTGCCCGTAGAATAATATGAGTAACACCCCATCTTGAGGTAGTTACGAAATATTATTTATATTGCACGGGGTGATCTTTTAGGCTAAAAAACCTAGGACCCCCCTCCTCTTTATATGTTGTTATTAGATCTAAATAGTTGTATCCCTATATTCGCACTAAGATCTGTATTAATCATGTTGTAATAAAGTTCTTTGACTTCTGATTCCCTTTGTTTACTTGATCACCTAGCATAATCGTAATCCACATAATCTTAAGTTCGGCCGGGACCCACAGTTGTGGACCTCGAGGAGTGCCTAACACCTTCTCTTTGAGGTAACTTGAGCCCTTACCCGATCTTTGGTGGCGTCGACTAGTCAAACAGAGTTATCTGCATAATAGGTACCCTAACGCATCATAAAAATCGTTAGGTGGCGACTCTTCTCCTTTAGCACTCTATCTCCCATTCTAAAAGGAGTTGTCACGTGTCGAAGCCCGCTTTTCGCGAGAAACAATGGGCGCGACAGTCACCTAGTGCGTACGTAACTCCCCACACAAGTAATTCGCAACAAGAATACACCTAAGGGGATGAGTTCCCTCTTACAAGGTTAAGCAAGAGACTTACCTTTTCTCAAGCTCACTTGTGATCCACAAATATGCTTTAAAGCCACACCTCGGTGCCAAAGCAACCCGAAACTAGTCAAATGTTATATAAATTAATCAATACATGTTCAAAAGATCATAATTTAACTATTAGAGTAATTACTCAACCCAAATTGGAAGATTCCTAAAATTTACCCCCGGGCCCACGTGCCCGGATTCCGAAAATGTTTGAAGATAATTATTACCCATAACCTCACAAACTCAAATATATCATTTTCACCCAATTTCATAATCATTTTTGTGGTTAAATTCCACTTTTATCAAAACATAGGTTTTTCAACTAAACTCATAATTTTTATAATTTTTCATGTTAAAATCTACCCATAAAATATGTAGTTAACTTACATTGGATATAAATTACTTAACTTCAATAGTCAGGTGAAAATCACTCTCTAAGAAGCTCCAAAATCACCCAAGAAGTGAAATAAATGAGCAAAAATGTTCTAAGTCCCGTATTAAATGGACTCTTCTACCTCCAGCGATTTCCGCTTTAGCGGAGAATCGGCCGCTTCTGCCGCTTCGCATCTGCGGAAAAAGCATCAAAGATGCGGCTCTCCCCCAGCTGGCCTACTTTCGCATCTGCGGATAGTGGCCCGTTTCTGTGAGCCCGCATTTGTGGTGCACGTGCCGCACCTGCGGCCTTGCCCACTTATGCGCTTGCCTTCTTCGCACCTGCGCTTTCGTAGGTGTTGTCCTTGCTCCACTTCTGCGATCCCTGGGAAGCTCATGCTAGGCCGCTTCTGTGAGCTCGTACCTGCGGCTAGCTCCTCGCAGGCACCAGAAGCACTGCTGCATCAACCATTTTCTCCAAGTCCAAACGACTTTCGTACATCGTCCGAATGGCATCCGGAGCCCTCGAGGCCCCGAGGGCTCGCCCAAACATACCAACAAGTTCAAAATCATAAAACAGACTTGTTCGACCTCACGAAACACGAAAAACAACAGCAAAACTAAGAATCACACTCCAAACCAAATCAAATCAACTTTTGAACTTCAAGTTCTTCCAACTTGCTCCGAACGTGCCGAATCATACTTAAACTACTCGGAACGACATCAAATTTTGCGTGCAAGTCTTAAATCACCATACGGAACTATTCCCTTGCTCAAAATCCCAAACGGACCTCGATAACACCAAAACCTACTCCAAACCAAATTTAAAGAACTTTAAAACCTTTAATAAGCCAACTTTCAATGTTATGCGCCGAAACGCTCCCGGGTTATCTAAAACCTGATCCGAACACACGCTCAAGTGCAAACTCATCATACGAACCTATTGGGACCGTCAAATTGCGATTTTGAGGTCGTTTATCGAGGTCTCAGAACACATAAACGAAGGTTTAAAACTGAAAATTAACATATCGAGTCATCACATAAAATGTCATAATAACAAATAAAATATTAATAAATATGGTAGATTATGTAATAAAGAAATGTGAGGAATCGAAAAGTTATTCGATGACCATATGAATCTTTTTCTTATTTCATCTGATGTTCTTATTGGTCATGTTTCATTGGATAAGAAAAAGAAAATTAAAATTTAATTCAAGCAATATGATATAATATGGTGAAATAAATTATATCACAAAACATGATTTATATTCTCCGCGTAACTCGCGGGTGCTATACTAATTTGAAATTAAACTAATATTTGTGTTTTTAATAGTATTCTTTATTTTTCCTTTTCCTTTCGCATAGAAATTTGTGTAACTTAGCGTATATTCTCCTTTTTCAAGACTTCAAATATATGATTAGTATATCTCATAAGTTTTCTTCTCTTGTTGACAAAGAACATAGAAAAGGAAAAGTACATTTGCAGGCGATTTGTAGTTTGAGGTTGGTGGAATGCGGTAGCTCGGTAACGTAAGGTTTTGGAATCAAAATTGGAGAAGTGTGAAATCAACAAGTTGATGACTGGTGATGCATAATGAGTTACAATAATCTGCCAGCCAAAAAGTCCATTGAAATTTTGACATTGTGTCCACATAAAGGAACCTCTTATTGGGTTTGATTATTTTAGTGGCAGACACTTAGTGCCCAATTATTTATTTCTCCTGTGCTGCAATATGTAAAACAGACTTATGATTATAAATCTCAAATTTCCCTTCTTCCTATATCTCAAAACCAACGCGTGGTGACGCCTCTTGGCCTACTAAAAATCAACTTGTCTCAGCCAAAGTCGATGGGCGGTTTGATCGAAATTTATTTGTTTTCCTAATGATATATGGCATTTGTTTTAATTAGCTTGTCTCTACCCCTTCATTGTGATTTCCTTTTTCTCTCTTGTTTGGCGAGTATATGTGGGATGGTAGGTAATATGTATAAACCTGTATTAATTTGGCACTAAGTCTGTCATATACTAGTTTATCCAACCACAATCTCTCTTAGAATGAACAAGTCGTTTGGCCTTCACTCTCATGCAAAGAACGAAAATCATTTATTACTCTCTTTTCTGACCAGACATTAGTAAAGCTCCAATCAATTAATCTATTATACCACGCATATATATTCTTACATTTTTATGGGTTCTAAATTCGATACTGCATCCGTAGATCATCTTAGTTATTGAGGTTGCAATTGATATTTATATATATTTTAAAATTTGCTAATACATAACAAAAAAAAAGGATTTAAGCAAAGTTATTACCCATAGCTAATGCTCTTCCTGTGCCCCTGATATGTAAGCCTCCAACACGGCAAAATTAAATATGCGCCAAATGGAAGACTTTTAATATATTAGAATTTTGCAGTCAATTTAATCCAACATTAATAGATGATTGAAACTGCAAACGTGATCAATGGGCTTTTATAGAAGGAAGTACGAGTGACAAAAACAAAAAACATATTCGTAGTAATCCTCCGAAAAGGAAGGGAAACAAAAACATCCTGAATTTCCAAGAAACTTCGTAGTAATTAACTTTCTAAAAGAAACACAAAATATATTAACAACAACAACAAACCCAGTATGTTCTTAACATGTAGGGTCTGGGAAGGGTAGTCTGTATGCAGATCTTACCCCTACCTAATGTAGAATTGCAGATAGAGATGTTGTTTCTAATAGACCCTCGGCTCGGAAGGGGCGAAGAAAAAGAAGAAAGGATAAGTAGAAAAAGAGGTAGATAAAGGATAAGTAGTAGAGGTAAAGCTTGAAGCTCAAGTTATTCCAAGAGAGCTAGTTTTAAGTAAAGAGAATCTTATTTACAGCCTACTATTAGTGGCATATTAGCAAAATCATAGTGTGTAGTGCTTGGTGCGCAAGTTTCTTTATTATCATCTGATAAACCTTCTGATTAATTCAATCATAAAATATAGAGTTGCTGCTCGCTCCCTTGCTCGAGTTAAAAGTTTTGCTAGCTTTAATTATGTCTCTTAGAACCAAATTTAACTCGGGATTCCTTTTGTGGTAAAGGCCAGAAGGATAGCACTATTAACCTTTTCTGCGAAAAACATGGATCGGAGAAGGACGCGGCAAGCCGTTCAGGGAAAATAGAGGAAAAGATGGGTGAACGAATACATAAGATTGTGTTTGTGTTTTTAATAATTACAAGGTAATCTAATGTTTGTGTTTTTAATATTTTTTTTTTCCTTTTTCTTTCGCACAGATATTTGTGTAACTAAGCGTATGTTCTCCTTTTTCAAAACTTCAAATCTATGATTAGTATCTGTCACAAGTTTTCTTGTCTTGTTGAAAATAACATAGAAAAGGAAAAGTATATTTGCAACATTTGTAGTTAGAGGTTGGTGGAATGCGGTGGCTCGGAAACGTAAGGTTTTGGAATCAAAATTGGAAAGTGTGAAATCAACAAGTTGATACTTATGATGCATAATGAGTTATAATAATATGCCAGCCAAAAAGTCCGTTGAAAATTAGACATTGCGTCCACGTAAAGGAGCCTCTTATTGGGTTTGATTATTTTAGTGGCAGACACTTAGTGCCCAATTATTTATTTCTCCTGTGTTACAATATGGAAAACAAACTTATGATTATGAAGCTCAAATTCTCTACTTCCTATATCTCAAAACCGTAGGAAAATGAAATGATGGTAAATGACGTGTGGTGACGCCTCTTGGCCTAATGAAAAATCAGCTTGTCTCGGCTAAATTCGATACGGGGCAATTTATTTGTTTTCCTAAAGATATAATGAATGATAATTTGCCTTAATTTTTTTCACTCCCTAGGAGCTCCCCGTCTACTCTCTTGGTGACTCGAATCCACAATCTCAAGGTTGAAGGTGAAAGGTGTTTACCACTTGACGCTTCTTGGCCTACTAAAAATCAGCTTGTCTTGGCCAAATTCGATGTGCGGCCTGTTCGAAATTTATTTGTTTTCCTAATGATATAATGAATGGTAATTTGCCTTAATTTTTTTTCTATCCCTAGGAGCTCCTCATCTTGCTCCCTTGTTGACTCGAACCCACAATCTCAAGGTTAGAGGTGAAAAATGTTTACCACTTGACGCCTCTTGGCCTACTAAAAATCAGCTTGTCTTGGCCAAATTCGATGTGCGGCCTGTTCGAAATTTATTTGTTTTCCTAATGATATAATGAATGGTAATTTGCCTTAAAAAAATTTCCTTCCCTAGGAGCTCTCCCATCTTGCTTTCTTGGTGACTCAACCCACAACCTCAAGGTTGGAGGTAAAAGGTGCTTCCCACTTGAGCAATCTTATCTTGTCCTCATTTGCCTTAATTAATTAGCTTGTCCCCTTCATAGTGGTCTTTCTTTTCTCTCTTGTTTGGCGAGTATATGTGGAATGACAGGTAATATGTATAAACGTATATTAATTTGGCACTAAGTATGGCATATACTAGTTTATCTAATCACAATCACTCAATGGTATCTAGTAGAAACTTATAACACGTTAATAACTCTTAGAATGAACAATTCTTTTGGCCTTCTCCACTCTCATGCAAAGAACGAAAATCATTTATCACTCTCTTGTCTGACCAGACATTAATAAACCCCCGATCAATTAATCTATACCACGCATCCTCTTTTATTTTTATATGTTTTGTGTCACGTCCTTAATCTTGCACATTTATCTAAAACACTAGTCGTAGTTATCCGGTGCTAAGCACGAGCCTAAAACTATTTAAACTCTTAGTGCTTGTTTGGAAAGTTTTTATGCAATTGAATTTGAGTGTAGTTTAATGTAATTATACAATTTAACATATTTGTCTGTATATTTAATTACTTAGTCCACATAAAATTATGCATAATTAAAATGAGGTAACTACACTTTGCAATTATCAAAGGCGATAAAGAATTAATGGTAATAATATAGTGTAATTACCATATGATATTTCAAATCTTATTTTTTCCTTTTAAATATATTTAAAAAACACTTCTCCTTCTCATATTTGTCTCTCAAAGCGTACTTCTTGCTCCTAATTCTAGCCCCGGTGCTCCCTTTACCTTTTTTTCTGCCTACTGCATACTTTCTCTTACCGTGAATCTTTTTAACTCTTTTTATTATTTTATCTATAGAGTCTTCATGTTGCTAGTTTAATTACTTTTACTCCTTCTTCCCCTTTTTCCCTTCTTATTGCATACTTTCCTGCTTTCATTTTTCTTACAGCATAGTATATTGTAGTAATTTACGATTTATTATATATTTTCTTCTTTATTCTTCCTTACGACGTCATTATTAATAAAATATATGCTTTATTGTAAATTTAAAATGCTCGTTTTATATGTCTTCTAGATGGACTAATAAATAATGTTCATTCTTTAATTGCTTGATCACGTAAGATTTCAATAATAAACTAAATATTACGATGTTGACAGTGCAATGTAAGAGATAACTCAATAGAACTGATGTCAATAAATTTAATAGGGATTATTTTTATGAGAAAGACTTATTTAAACAAAAATAAATTATCAGCAAAAATAACTACAATTTCACAAGTTACATT
The DNA here is from genome assembly GCF_000390325.3 of Nicotiana tomentosiformis. NCBI lineage: Eukaryota > Viridiplantae > Streptophyta > Magnoliopsida > Solanales > Solanaceae > Nicotiana > Nicotiana tomentosiformis. Next base: position 88,239,937 of record NC_090813.1, read on the forward strand.
AGCTTTAATTAAACTATAAATCTTTATGTGTAAATTATTGTGAAATAAAATAATATTTTAGTTGCCAAGAAATAACCAACAAAGAAGTACACTTTTGAGATAATTAAAGTAAAAAATTCACATTTAGATATTAAAATTTATGAAGTATTATTTTTTTTTGAGTAAATAATACTAAATATCACATATTAGTTACTCTGATCAACCAACACTAAAATAATATAAATCAAACGAAGAAATAGGAAAGATACATGGACGTCCATGTGCATCACTCAACTATTAGGGAGAAAGTTGGGTGGGATGGGACGCGGGACCCACGTGAGGGATTGGAGTGTAGAAGTGTGTGGTGATGTTTGATGACATAAGCCCAAGGACAATTTAGTCAAAACACTCAAAAGATTATGTTGAAGCTACAGTAAAGTTCCTTTTTAAGCAATCAAATTGCTCCACTTTAACTTAAATTACCAAAACGCCCTTTAGGTGCCAAGCAAGCATGTTGACCATCAGCTGCTTATCCTCTCTTATATATCAGTAGTAGAAATTTATAAAGTAGTGTTTTTTTAAGTAAAATAATTCTAAATATCACATATTAGTTACTCTGTTCAATCAACACTAAAACAATATTAATCAAACGAAGAAATAGGAAAGATAAATGGGGCGTCCAGGTGCATCACTGAATTATTAGGGAGAAAGTTAAGTGGGGTGGGACGTGGGGCCCGCGTGAGGGATTGGAGTGTAGAAATGTGTGGTGATGTTTGATGACATAAGCCTAGGGGCAATTTAGTCAAAACACTCAAACAATTATGTTGAAGCTACTGGTAAAGTTCCTTTTTACGCAATCATATTGCTCCATTTTAACTGAAATTATCAAAATACCCTTTAGGTGCCAAGTAGGTATGTTGACCATCAGCTGCTTATCCTCTCTGTTAGTTTATAGATATGTATAGTGTAGTCTTGTCCCACATTGGAAAGAGAGTAATATCTATTTGTAGTGTATAGCTATAAATAGGGACCTCTTGTATTGTATTTATTATCCAATATCAATAACATATTTTCTTCCGTGCTTTCTCATATGGTATCAGAACATTAGTGAGACTTCCGGGAAGAAAAACCTCTTCGCCGTATAATTTTTCGGCGATTTAGAAAACTATCCGTAAGCAAATCACTTTTTGTTGGTGTAGTGCAAAAAACCAATACCACAAGACTCCTCAGGCTCCGGCGACCAAACCTTAGTCAACCCCACCCGGAAAAACACGTTCACGCGCCCTCACGCTCTTGGAAAAGAAAAAATTTTCCGGCGAGATCTGGCCCACGCGCCGATGCGTGAGCACTGTTCCGGCCAGATTTTGAAAAAGTTCTAGTTGAACAGTAGGATCTCCTGGTAATTTCGATTCTGCCCTCACTGGTTTTGTTTCATTTCGACCACTTTGAGTTTTTCCGTCAGCTACAGTAGATTCCGGCGAGTCATAGTGTTTCCAGCGTGCACAGTGTTTCTGACCCAAAACAGTGTTCTGTTTTTCTATTGTAAATAGTGTTTTTCAAGCTTTTTCTTCAGTTTTTTCACAGGATTTACTTATTTCCACTATTTCAGGTTAACCCTACTACTACAAATTGTAGCGACATGGGAACCGATGCTTTGAATAGTCGGATGGTTTCTTTAGCAGATTATATTGAGTTCCTTCAGTACAAAGCATGTAAGCAGACCTCTCGTAGCGACATGGGGACCGATCCTTTGAATAGTCGGATGATTTCTTTAGCAGATTATATTGAGTTCCTTCAGTATAAAGCATGTAAGCAGATATCTTCTAAGATAGCTTCTGTTGTTCAAACAGGCAATAACGTGACTTGTTTTTCCCAATCTTCATCCTCTGAGTCTTGGGTCATTGATTCAGGTGCATCATATCATATTTCTGGTAACAAATCTCTTTTCACTACTATTTCGTATTCTTAATCTCTTCCAAAAGTCATAATGGCCAATGGATCTCAAACCATGGCAACTGCAATAGGTCAAGCAAGACCACTTCCTTCCTTACCTTTAGATTCAGTCTTTTATGTTCCCGATAGTCTTTTTAATCTTATAGATGTTAGTCGCTTAGCCAAATCACTTAAATGCGTTATTTTATTTATTGATGATCATATTTTTATACAGGAATGCAGTACAGGGCGGATCATTGGTACCGGGCGTGAATCAAATGGACTTTATTACTTTATCCTTGCTAAATCACATAGACTCACATCTTGTCTTTCTTCTACAACTTGTCCTATTACTGATTCACTAGATTTATTACATAAACGGTTGGGACATCCCAGTTTGTCAAAACTTCAAAAAATGGTATCTGGTTTATCTCACTTATCAGCTCTAGAGTGTGAGTCATGTCAGCTCGATAAGCATACTCGCTCCCATTTCCCTCGGCGTCTTGATAATCGAGCAGAGTCACCTTTTACTTTAGTCCATTCAGATGTTTGGGGTCCTAGTCGGGTCGGTTCCACATTGGGATTCCGCTACTTTGTCAGTTTCATTGATGATTATTCCAGGTGCACTTGGATATTTTTTGATAAAAAATCGATCTGAGCTGTTTTTAATTTTCTAGACCTTCCACGCTGAAATTCAAAATCAATTTGGAGTTTCTATTCGCACATTTCGTAGTGATAATGCCCGAGAGTATTTGTCTTCCCCATTTCAGCAGTTTATTAAATTTCGTGCGATTATTCATCAAACATCTTGTCCGTACACATCTCAACAAAATAGGGTAGCTGAAAGAAAGAATAGATATCTTATTGAAACTGCTCGTACCATACTCATACAATCTCATGCTCCGTTGCATTTTTGGGGGATGCAGTTCTTACATCTTGCTATCTTATTAATCGTATGTCATCTTTAGCTATCCAGAACCAAGTTTCATTCTCTGTCATGTTTCCCCACTTACCTTTATTCTCTCTTCCACCCCGTATCTTTGGAAGCACTTGTTTTGTCCATAACCTTACTCCATGAACAGATAAGTTAGCTCCTCGTACTCTTAAGTGTGTATTTCTGGGTTTCTCGAGAACACAAAAGGGGTATCGATGCTACTCTCCTGACCTCCAGCGGTACCTTATGTCCGCTGATGTTACCTTCTTTGAAACCCAATCATACTTCACAGGTTCAGGTCATTACTTAGATATTTCTGAGGTACTACCAGTTTCATCTTTTGGAGATTCAGTCACTCCAGCTCCACCACCTACAGCTCCGGTTGTAGCTCCACCACCTATAGCTCCAGTTTCACCACCTACAGCTCCAGTTGTAGCTCCGCCACCTATAGCTCAAGTTCCTTCACATAATCCAGTTCAACCTTCTGCATCTCCACCACTCTTGACTCATCATCGTCGTCCACATCTAGCATCAGGCTCAGGTGATTCACGCCCTGCATCAGACTTTGCACCTACTGCGGACTTGTATCTTCTTAGTCAACCAATTGCACTCCGCAAAGGTATATGATCCATACTTAATCCTAATCCCCACTATATCGGTTTAAGTTATCATCGCCTGTCGTCACCTCATTATGCTTTTATATCTTTTTTGTCCACTAATTCTATCCCTAAGTCTACAGGTGAGGCACTATCTCATCCAGGATGGCGACATACTATGATTGACGAGATGTCTGCTTTACATGCGAGTCGCACTTGGGAGCTTGTTCCTCTTCCTGCAGGTAAGTCTACTGTTGGTTGTCATTGGATTTATGCAGTCAAAATCGGCTCGGATGGCCAGGTTGATCGGCTTAAAGCTCGTCTTGTTGCAAAAGGATATACTCAGATTTTTGGGCTTGATTATAGTGATAATTTCTCTCCCGTGGCTAAAGTAGCATCTGTTCGTCTTTTTTTGTCCATGGCCGTTGTACGTCATTGGCCTCTTTATCAGTTAGACATTAAGAATGATTTTCTCCACGGTGATCTTGAGGAAGATGTTTATATGGAGCAACCACCTGGTTTTGTTACTCTGGGGGAGTTTAATGGTTATGTGTGCAAATTGCGCAGGTCACTATATGGTTTGAAATAGTCCCCTCGAGCTTGGTTTGGTAAGTTCAGCACAATTATTCAGGAGTTCGGCATGACTCGTAGTGAGGCTGATCACTCTGTGTTTTATCGGCATGCTGCTCCTAATCTGTGTATTTATCTAGTGGTTTATGTTGATGATATTGTTATTACTGGCAATGATTAGGATGGTATTACTAATCTGAAGCAACATCTCTTTCAGTACTTCCAGACTAAGGATCTGGGCAGATTGAAGTATTTTCTAGGTATTGAGGTCGCTTAGTCTAGCTCAGGTATTGTTATTTCACAGTGGAAGTATGCCTTAGACATTCTTGAGGAGACTTGAATGATGGGTTGCAGACCTATTGACTCTCCTATGGATCTGAATGTTAAGCTTTACCTGGACAGGGGGAGCCTCTTAGAGACCCTACGAGATATAGGAGATTGGTTGGTAAATTAAATTACCTCACAGTGAATAGACCTGACATTTCTTTTCCGGTGAGTGTTGTAAGTCAGTTTATGGATTCTCCCTCTGATAGTCACTGGGAAGCAATTGTTCGCATTCTTCGGTATATAAAGTCAGCTCCAGGCAAAGGATTACTATTCGAGGATCGAGGCCACGAGCAGATTGTTGGGTACACAGATGTTGATTGGGCAGGATCCTTTTTGAAAGATGTTCTACGTCTGGATATTGTGTTCTAGTAAGAGGTAACTTGGTCTCTTGGAAGAGCAAGAAACAAAATGTAGTTGCTCGATCTATCACCGAAGCCTAATATCGAGCCATGGCTATGGCGACCTGTGAGTTAGTTTGGGTCAAGCAGTTTCTCAAGGAGTTAAAGTTCGGAGAAATCAGCAAGATGGAACTAGTGTGTGATAACCAAGATGCTCTTCATATTGCGTCAAATCCGGTGTTCCATGAGAGGACTAAACAAATTGATATCGACTGTCACTTTGTTAGAGAAAAAATACTTTCAGGAGATATTGTTACAAAGTTTGTAAAGTCGAATGATAAACTAGCAGATATTTTCACTAAGTCTCTTACTAGTTCTCGTATTAGCTACATGTGTAACAAGCTCGATACATATGGTGTATATGCACTGGCTTGAAAAGGAGTGTTAGTTTACAGATATGTATAGTGTAGTCTTGCCCCACATTGGAAGAGGAGTAATATCTCTTTGTAGTGTATTGCTATAAATAGGGACCTCTTGTATTGTATTTATTATCCAATATCAATAACATATTTTCTCTCATGCTTTCTCACACTCTCTTATATATTAGTAGTAGAAATTTATGAAGTATTTTTTTTGAGTAAATAATACTAAATATCACATATTAGTTACTCTGATCAACCAACACTAAAATAATACAAAATCAAACGAAGAAATAGGAAAGATAAATGGACGTCCAGGTGCATCACTGAACTATTAGGGAGAAAGTTGGGTGGGGTGGGACGTGGGGCCCACGTGAGGGATTGGAGTGTAGAAGTGTGTGGTGATGTTTGATGACATAAGCCCAAGGGCAATTTAGTCAAAACACTCAAAAGATTACTTTGAAGCTACAATAAAGTTCCCTTTTAAGCAATCAAATTGCTCCATTTTAACTTAACTTACGAAAACGCTCTTTAGGTGCCAAGCAGGCATGTTGACCATCAGCTGCTTATCCTCTCTTATATATTAGTAGTAGAAATTGATAAAGTAGTGCTTTTTTGAGTAAAATAATACTAAATATCACATATTAGTTACCCTGATCAATCAACACTAAAACAATATTAATCAGACGAAGAAATAAGAAAGATAAATGGGACATCCAGGTGCATCACTGAATTATTAGGGAAAAAGTTAGGTGGGGTAGGACGTGGGGCCCACGTGAGGGATTGGAGTGTAGAAATGTGTGGTGATGTTTGATGACATAAGCCTAGGGGAAATTTAGTTAACACACTCAAACAATTATGTTGAAGCTACAGTAAAGTTCTTTTTTAAGCAATCATAGTGCTCCATTTTAACTGAAATTACCAAAATGCCCTTTAGGTGCCAAGAAGGCATGTTGACCATCAGCTGCTTATCCTCCCTGTTAGTTTACAGATATATATAGTGTAGTCTTGTCCCACATTGAAAGAGGAATAATATCTCCTTGTAGTGTATAGCTATAAATAGGGACCTCTTGTATTGTATTTATTATCCAATATCAATAACATATTTTCTCCCGTGCTTTTTCATATGGTATTAGAACATTAGTGAGAAACACGTCGTTGTGCATCAATCCAGCGACTTCAGGGAAGAAAGACCTCTTCGTCGTGCAATTTTCCGGCGACTTAGAAGGCTGTCCGTAAGCAAATCTCTTTTTATTAGTGTTGTGCAAAAACCCAACACCACAAGACTCCTCAGGCTCCGGCGACCAAACCCTAGTCAACCCCACCTAAAAACACACGTCCACGCGCCCTCACGCGCTTGGAAAAGAAAAACATTTCCGGCGAGATCCGGCCCACGCGCCGGCGCGTGAGCACTGTTCCGGCTAGATTTTGAAAAAGTTCCAGTTGAACAGTACGATCGCCTGGTAATTCTGATCCTACCCTCACTGGTTTTGTTTCATTCTGACCACTTTGAGTTTTTCCGTCAGCTACAGTAGATTCCGGCGAGCTATAGTTTTTCCAGCATGCACAGAGTTTCTGACCCAGAACAGTGTTCTGTTTTCCTGTTGTAAACAGTGTTTTTCAAGCTTTTTCTCTAGTTTTTTCATAGGAGTTACTTATTTCCACTATTTCAAGTTAAACCTACTACTACAAATTGTAGCGACATGGGAACCGATGCTTTGAATAGTCGAATGGTATCTTTAGCAGATTATATTGAGTTTTTTCAGTACAAAGCATGTAAGGAGATATCTCGTAGCGACATCGGAACCGATGCTTTGAATAGTCGGATGATTTCTTTAGCAGATTATATTGAGTTCCTTCAGTAGAAAGCATGTAAGCAGACATCTTCTAAGATAGCTTCTATTGTTCAAACTGGTAATAGCGTGACTTGTTTCTCCCAATCTTCATCCTCTGAGTCTTGGGTCATTGATTCAGGTGCATTAGATCATATTTCTGGTAACAAATCTCTTTTCACTACTATTTCGTATTCTCAATCTCTTCCAAAAGTCATAATGGCCAATGGATCTCAAACCATGGCAACTATAATAGGTCAAGCAAGACCACTTCCTTCTTTACCTTTAGATTCAGTCATTTATGTGTGGTGATGTTTGATGACATAAGCCTAGAGACAATTTAGTCAAAACACTCAAACAATTATGTTGAAGCTACAGTAAAGTTCCTTTTTACGTAATCATATTGCTCCATTTTAACTAAAATTACCAAAATGCCCTTTAGGTGCTAAGTAGGCATGTTGGCCATCAGCTGCTTATCCTCTCTGTTAGTTTACAGATATGTATAGTGTAGTCTTGTCCCACATTAGAAGAGGAGTAATATCTCTTTGTAGTGTATAGCTATAAATAGGGACCTCTTGTATTGTATTTATTATCCAATATCAATAACATATTTTCTCCCGTGCTTTCTCATATGGTATCAGAACATTAGTGAGAAACCCGTTATTGTGCATCAATCCAGGGAATTCCGGGGAGAAAAACCTCTTCGCCATGCAATTTTTCGGCGACTAAGAAGGATGTCCGTAAGCAAATCACTTTTTATTGGTGTTGTGCAAAAACCCAACACCACAAGACTCCTCAGGCTCCGGCGACAAAACCTCAGTCAACCCCACCTGAAAACACATGTTCACACGCCCTCACGCGCTTGGAAAAGAAAAAAATATTCAGGCGAGATCTAGCCCATGCGCCGACACGTGAGCACTGTTCCGGCAAGATTTTGAAAAAGTTCCAGTTGAACAGTAGGATCGCCTGGTAATTCTGATCCTACCCTCACTGGTTTTGTTTCATTCCAACAACTTTGAGTTTTTCCATCAGCTACAGTAGATTTCGGCGAGCTATAGTATTTCCAGCGTGCACAGTGTTTCCGACCCAGAACAGTGTTCTGTTTTCCTATTATAAACAGTGTTTTTCAAGGTTTTTCTTTAGTTTTTTTGCAGGAGTTACTTATTTCCACTATTTTAAGTTAACCCTACTACTACAAATTATAGCGACATGGGAACCGATGCTTTGAATAGTCGGATGGTATCTTTAGCAGATTATATTGAGTTTCTTCAGTACAAAGCATGTAAGGAGATATCTCGTAGCGACATCGAAACCGATGCTTTGAATAGTCGGATGATTTCTTTAGCAGATTATATTGAGTTCTTTCAGTAGAAAGCATGTAAGCAGACATCTTCTAAGATAGCTTCTATTGTTCAAACTGGTAATAGCGTGACTTGTTTCTCCCAATCTTCATCCTCTGAATCTTGGGTCATTGATTCAGGTGCATCAGATCATATTTCTGGTAACAAATCTCTTTTCACTACTATTTCATATTCTCAATCTCTTCCAAAAGTCACAATGGCCAATGGATCTCAAACCATGGCAACTGTAATAGGTCAAGCAAGACCACTTCCTTCCTCACCTTTAGATTCAGTCATTTATGTTCCCAATAATCTTTTTAATCTCATAGTTATTAGTCTCTTAGCCAAATCACTTAAATGCGCTGTTTTATTTCTTGATGACCATGTTTTTATATAGCAATGCAGTACGGGGCGGATCATTGATACCGGGCGTGAATCAAACGAACTTTATTACTTTATCTTTGCTAAATCACATGGACTCACATCTTGTCTTCCTTCTACAACTTGTCCTGTTACCGATTTACCAGATTTATTACATAAATGGTTGGGATATCCCAGTTTGTCAAAACTTCAGAAAATGGTATCTGATTTATCTCACTTGTCAGCTCTAGTGTGTGAGTCATGTCAGCTCGGTAAGCATACTCGCTCCCATTTCCCTCGGCGTCTTGATAATCGAGCAGAGTCACCTTTTACTTTAGTCCATTCAGATGTTTGGGGTCCTAGTCGGGTCAGTTCCACATTGGGATTCCGCTACTTTGTCAGTTTCATTGATGATTATTCCAGGTGCACTTGGATATTTTTTGATAAAAAATTGATCTGAGTTGTTTTTAATTTTCCAGACCTTCCACGCTGAAATTCAAAATTTATTTGGGGTTTCTATTCGCACATTTTGTAGTGATAATGACCGAGAGTATTTGTCTTCCCCATTTCAGCAGTTTATGAAATTTCGTGGGATTATTCATCAAACATCTTGTCCGTACATATCTCAACAAAATGGGGTAGCTGAAATAAAAAATTGACATCTTATTGAAACTGCTCGTACCCTACTCATACAATCTCATGCTCCGTTGCATTTTTTGGTGATGCAGTTCTTACATCTTGCTATCTTATTAATCGTATGCCATATTTAGCTATCCAAAACCAAGTTCCATTCTCTGTCATGTTTCCCCACTTACCTTTGTTCTCTCGTCCACCACGTATATTTGGAAGCACTTGTTTTGTCCATAACCTTACTCCATGAACAGATAAGTTAGCTTCTCGTGCTCTTAAGTGCGTATTTCTGTGTTTCTCGAGAACACAAAAGGGGTATCGATGCTACTCTCCTGACCTCCAGTGGTACCTTATGTCCGCTGATGTTACCTTCTTTGAAACCCAGTCATACTTCACAGGTTCAGGTCATTACTTAGATATTTCTGAGGTACTACCAGTTTCATATTTTGGAGATTCAGTCACTCCAGCTCCACCACCTACAGCTCCAGTTGTAGCTCCACCACCTATAGCTCCAGTTCCTTCACATAATCTAGTTCAACCTTTTGCATCTCCACCACTCTTGACTTATCATCGTCGTCCACATCCAGTATCAGGCCCAGGTGATTCACGCCCCACATCATATTCTACACCTACTATGGACTTGTCTCCTCTTAGTCAACCAATTGCACTCCGCAAAGGTGTACGATCCATACTTAATCCTAATCCCCACTATGTCGGTTTAAGTTATCGTTGCCTATCATCACGTCATTATGCTTTTATATCTTCTTTGTCCACTGTTTCTATCCCTAAGTCTATAGGTGAGGCACTATCTCATCCAGGATGGAGACATGCTATGATTGACGAGATGTCTGCTTTACATGCAAGTTCCACTTGGGAGCTTATTCCTCTTCCTGCAGGTAAGTCTACTATTGGCTGTCCTTGGATTTATGCAGTCAAAGTCGGCCCGGATGGCCAGGTTGATCACCTTAAGGCTCGTCTTGTTGCAAAAGGATATATTCGGATTTTTGGGCTTGATTATAGTGATACTTTCTCTACCATGGCTAAAGTAGCATATGTTCATCTCTTTTTGTCCATGGCTATTATACGTCATTGGCTTCTTTATCAGTTAGACATTAAGAATGATTTTCTCCACGGTGATCTTGAGGAAGACGTTTATATGGAGCAACCACCTAGTTTTGTTGCTCAGGGGGAGTTTAATGGTTGTGTGTGCAGATTGTGCAGGTCACTATATGGTTTGAAACAGTCCCCTCGAGCTTGGTTTGGTAAGTTCAGCACAATTATTTAGGAGTTCGGCATGACTCGTAGTGAGGCTGATCACTCTGTGTTTTATCGGCATTCTGCTCCTAATCTGTGTATTTATCTAGTGGTTTATGTTAATGATATTATTATTACTAGCAATGATTAGGATGGTATTACTAATCTGAAGCAACATCTCTTTCAGCACTTCCAGACTAAGGATCTGGGCAGATTGAAGTATTTTCTAGGTATTGAGGTCGCTCAGTGTAGCTCAAGTATTGTTATTTCCATTGGAAGTATGCCTGAGACATTCTTGAGGAGACTTGAATGATGGGTTGCAGACCTATTGACTCTCCTATGGATCCGAATGCTAAGCTTCTGTCTGGACAAGGGGAGCCTCTTAGAGACCCTACGAGATATAAGAGGTTGATTGGCAAATTGAATTACCTCACGGTGACTAGACCTAACATTTCTTTTCCGGTGAGTGTTGTAAGTCAGTTTATGGATTCTCCCTATGATAGTCACTAGGATGCAGTTGTTTGCATTCTTCGGTATATAAAGTCAGCTCTAGGAAAAGGATTACTATTCGAGGATCGAGGTCATAAGCAGATTGTTGGGTACACAGATGTTGATTAGGCAGGATCACCTTTTGATAGACGTTCTACGTCTCGATATTGTGTTCTAGTAGGAGGTAACTTGGTCTCGTGGAAGAGCAAGAAATAGAATGTAGTTGCTCGATCTAGCACCGAAGCCGAATATCGGGCCATGGCTATGGCGACGTATGAGTTAGTTTGGGTCAAGCAGTTTCTCAAGGAGTTAAAGTTCGGATAAATCCTCAAGATGGAACTAGTGTGTGATAACCAAGATGCTCTTCATATTGCGTCAAATCCGGTGTTCCATGAGAGGACTAAACACATTGAGATCGACTGTCACTTTGTCAGAGAAAAAATACTTTCCGGAGATATTGTTACAAAGTTTGTAAAGTCGAATGATCAACTAGCAGATATTTTCACTAAATCTCTTACTGGTTTTCGTATTAGCTACATGTGTAACAAGCTCAGTACATATGATGTGTATGCACCGGTTTGAGGGGGTGTTAGTTTACAGATATGTATAGTGTAGTCTTGTCCCACATTGGAAGAGGAGTAATATCTCCGTGTAGTGTATAGCTATAAATAGGGACCTCTTGTATTGTATTTATTATCCAATATCAATAACATATTTTCTCCTGTGCTTTCTCATACTCTCTTATATATTAGTAGTAGAAATTTATGAAGTATTGTTTATTTTGAGTAAATAATACTAAATATCACATAGTAGTTACTCTGATCAATCAACACTAAAATAATTTAAACCAAACGAAGAAATAGGAAAGATAAATCGAACGTCCACGTGCATCACTGAACTATTAAGGAGAACGTTGAGTGGGGTGGAACGTGGGGCCCACGTGAGGGATTGGAGTGTAGAAGGGTATGGTGATGTTTGATGACATAAGCCCAGGGGCAATTTAGTCAAAACACTCAAAAGATTATGTTGAAGCTACAGTAAAGTTCCTTTTTAAGCAATCATATTGCTCTATTTTAACTGAAATTACCAAAATACCCTTTAGGTGCCAAGCAGGCATGTTGACCATCAGTTGCTTATCCTCTCTTATATATCAGTATTATATTTCAACAAGTGCTAGCCTTCTTCTTGTGCAAGCCTTCCATACGTGATACGAAAAAAAAGTATATGTGAAATGGAAGAATTTTAATAAATTAGAATTTTGTAGTTGATTAATTTAAAGCAGCATAGTTTTGTTGAATTAATTAATGACAAGGTCATACCACCATACACTGTAATTCAACCCAGAAAAATACATCAACAACTTAGTGAAATCCCAGAAGTGGGATCTGGGGAGGCTAATATGTATGTAGATCTTACCCCTACCCTGGGGAGGTAAAGAAGCTGTTTCCGAAATATCCTCGGCTCGAGAGAAAGAATCAACAATGTATGAACCGGAAAAAACATACAGAAGAAAGCAATAGCAATATCAATAGACAAGCAGTAACAACGACAAAGTACTAAAACTACCCTAATACTAGCACTCTAAGAAACAACGATGAGGTACTAGTAGACTAGCCTAGTAAACCCGAAACGGTTCAGAAAAATACACTACGACCTATTACCCTCCCCTTATCAAAAGCGATATCCTCGGTAAGTGATGAGCAAGAAACACAACACAAAATTAATGCTCGCTAGCCAAAAATAGTATAGAATAATTATTGTCTCTACATGGATTGGATTTAAATATTGTTCGAATAATCTCCATGTCACACCCCTAACCTGGAGAGGCGTGGCCGGCACCCGGTGCCATACTCGGCCCGAGCGTACCACTCTGTAACTGTGAACTCTGGAGGGGTAACCCTCACTTAGGCCGATAAGGCCATATTTTGAATCATCTAAAAATAACACCTCTCTCATCTGTGGGGTAATATATATATATATATATATATATATATATATATATATATATATATATATATATATATATATATATAAAACTGTGCAGGCCAACGAAGCCGCCATGAACATCTACTTATATACAAAATATACAGGACTCGACTACAAGCCTCTAGAGATAACTGAACTGTACCATGGTCGGGACAGTGCCTCGACCTACCCATCAAATCTGTATATATAAAATGGACTCCAAGGTCTAGACGCGGTAAATTCGAGGAAATTGAGCTTACAAACCAAGCTGATGTTTGGCTCTGTCTGCTTGGAGGGTCTATCCAACTGTCAATGAGGACCTACAGGCATGAAATGCAGCGTCTCCGGCAAAAGGGACGTCAGTACAAAATAATGTACCGAGTATGTAAGGAAACAGAATAACTGAAAACTAAAACTGAACTGATAATGTAATAACTGAAAGTAACTGGAAGTCAAAGATAATCTGAAGATATACTTACCTGCTGATACTGACTCAACTCTCTCAATATAGTAAGTCAAATAGTTATTCGGACTTATAAGGCTCGGTATATGTAACTGCTCTGCCGTAGTAGGCTCGCTCATAGGCGCTTGGCCATACTAGGCTCTGTATCTCGGCCATTCTGGGCTCGCTCATAGGCCCTCGGCCACAGTAGGCTCGGTATATAACTTACCATCTGCTCAGAGGTTGCCCAATAGGGGCCTGCCCACCGATTATAGCTCGATGGTTGTGAAAATAATGTAATACTGTATATATATAGACCCTCTGCTCGTTTGACCGGAAGAATACCATACTCAATTGAATATAAAGTCCCGATACGAGAGAATACTGTAACTTATGAGACTAAGATAGTGTATATAAATTCGGGAGTATGAACTTCTCTTTATGCCTCGTTATTAAACACATGTAATTACGAGATCATGCCAAAATGAAGGAAGTGCTTAGCCTTAACATACCTGAGCCAATTCTCTTGACAATCCCTCTAACACACGTCAATTGCGGCAATTCACATAATGGCGGATCGAAGTAGGGAAAAATCCGTATGATATTCTTGAGAAAGATTGTACCGTGCTCTTTTAGAATCGAAATTCCCGTTGCTACTACCTTATGATGTATCACATGAATTTGTTGTAGAACAAGAAAGGAGTCCATGAATGACGTTCCATCTTTTTCCTTCTTCATTAACCTTATAAGAATGTCGCTGGAACTGCTGTCTAGTTTTCCACCTGATCAAGGAAAGCATTTCATCCTCTGTCTTTCTATTTCAACACCAGCTGCAGAAAGTCTTCTTTTTAGCAACGACCTCTCTTCTTCACAAGTTCCCATGTTGGTGTCATAATAATATGTTGATTGGATTGTGATGCGTTCAGTTTGGCATTACAAAGATCCCTTCACGTCTAGTAGGTAACTGCTCAAGCTTTCTCAATGTTTCATCTCCTTTTGTAACTTTTCCAAATATTGCATACTTGCCATCTAAATACACTTTAATGCTTAGCAAGCATGATTATTCCCAAAATGTGACACCACCTCCTTCAAACACACTAGTCATACTTTAGTTTAATTGTCTTGGTCCCACGTGGATAAAATAACTCTTACATTTATCCACTTAAATTAATAATTAACCATTTACTCACATAATTAAGAATTATCTCAAATTACTTAAAATACTACTCACTTTTAACACACCTTATACACCTTACTATCATGGTCATGTGGTACCTTGTATGGCACTAGTCCATAAATGCCGGGTATTATAGCTCGGACCGTATTTTATCCCAAATTGACAAACTTCGACGAAACTCACTTTCTTCGATTCGCTTACCCCACCTTCACGAATTTACTTATCACTTGTTTGAAATAGTGTAACACTTATAATCTCAAAATAATCTCATTACCGAGCTTACGTCGATTAACTTACGACGAAACTTTAACGTATGAAAATGAGGTATGTAACATCTCATTTTCGAGCTTTCATCAATTTACTTATGGCGTACTTTCGCGTACGAAAACATGTGGTATAACATCATTCCCCCCCTTTGGAACATTCGTCCTTGAATGTTGACTAATGCACTTATCATTATCATAACCTATAGTTCTTGCGAATACTTTAGTACTCTTCTTTCCATCTAGGCAACTGTTCTGTGAATAAATCCAAAAGTCAGGGCATTCCCCCCTTTAGGCCTCTTTCTCACACCACGACTTGTGGTCAGAATCCTTCAGATCTCGTAACTGTTGCTCCCTTTTGTCATGCAGCCTGTACAATATTTTCCTTGTATGTGCGCCTATGTGACTCTTTTCTCCTTTTTTCCTCCAGCTTTTACCCAATCTCTAGGCTTCAACATATACAGAGCTTGATAAGATGTCCCTCTGGGCATCTATAGGTATACTGAAGTTCTTTGCTCGGTACTTTGTTGAATTTACGAATATTGCTATATCTTGTTTCATAGACCCGATTATCTATCCGCATGATTTTACTGCATCTAGGTAGGTCATACTATACTATAACTCTTACTTCGATTTATCATTGCTGAGGTCTGCTACCAAATTCCAGCTTACTCTTTTTGCTTATCCCATATGTATAAATCTAAGTCCTTTAATGCTTCCTCATTACTGTTTATCTTAAGAATGACAACCTTATCTCATCTCATACTTTGTGACTTTTGTCCATCCATTGTTGATTTACCTCAATATTGATCTACAACATACCACTGATAACTTGAAACTTCTTACGTAATACCTTGCCACTAGGGCTTACGTTGCATCGAGGAATATTTGAAGTGATTTTCCTGATCCACTTAGCGGCGATATTGTAATTCAATAACCGTATTTTATAGCACCCCAATGTGATTTATTTACGTGGGTATTTTAATCTCGTACAATTCATGAAATCCTCTTCAAATCATTACTCAATCTAAGGCCCAAACGTCATCCTTTATCTATCACAATTACACCCTCATTGCACTACCAGGGCAGCATTCCATCTCTTCTAAATGCTACTAGTCTTAGACTCCTTTGAGTTCATTCAAGATATATTGAGCTTTCTATAACTTAGAGAAGCCATTAGCTCTCTTGTTTTCATGGGCTTAATCCCGAGGATTTATCCATTCTCATCACCTTCTCACTTGCCTTTCCTTGTCCTTACTCATGTCTTTCTAAAACCTTGTCGCTCTACCATACTTTAGCTTGCGATCTACACATATCCATTTATACTACTCGCAACCTCCTTCAACTTGCTTGCACCATAGATTTCCTTATGTTATTCTGGGATGTAAAACAAGACATTACATTGTCTCTAACTCTTCTTTATTACCTTAACTAGACCTCTCAGTACCTAGAAATCATCGACTGGAAGATATGCCATTGACGACGATGCTATCAATACTGGATCCCAGCGCTTCCAGCCTTCTATCCGAAGTATGGACTATTCACAACCTTCTGCACTTGAGTATCTTGTACGTTGTTCACCTTTACCTTACTTACCTTAATATATCGCATCATATTCTTCTATCTCTTTCATAACTTCCCTTCCACATAGGTATAATTCATATCCACAACTTGAAGCTTTATTATAATACTTGCATCTCTAGTGCATACATAATCCGGTGAGAGCTTCATATTGACTTCTTATGAGGCTGGTACTTTTCTAACTGACTTTATCATAGAGCCGTTATAGAGTATGGCTATTGTACTATCTCTCTGTATTAAGAGTGATTCTACAATGTTCTTAATCATGATTTCTATAATTTTTTGGGTCCAATAATCATACTCCTGATTTAATTAGTTGATGTAACTCTTTAGTTTCCTCTTCCCTATGATCAACCTTTATATAAGCTTAAGCTATCTTCTGATTTGCGGCTCATTGCATTAGTTATTACTTTAGCCTTTCATAGACGCTATGGAATATCCATGATACAATCTTCTAACGATTCAATCCTTTGTCTTAACCTGGACTCAATTCTTTCTTTTAACTTATACCGGAGTCTTCTACGGCTGTACGATTGTCATCATATATGTTGCTTGGATAATACTCCAAAATCTTAAGTACATTCATAACGTAACTAACTTTGGATCACTGATCGAATAATTTCTTTCGTTCCTTCTCAGCTTTCTTTAAACGTAGGCAATTACTTTTCCTGATCTTTCTGCCCCTTTGTTACGTGCATACTTAACTTATCTTAGTGCCCATACATATTGTAGTTCCATACAACTCATATGATCTTGAATATCACTTTTGATTTTTACTTCCCGTCTATTAGCCACGGTAGGTGCCACTTTCTTATGGAGTGCATACAACGTTGTTGTGAGACTGTTGTTATAAGATCACTTCCTCTTTAGGTCACTGAGCTTAGGCTGAAGCCTTCTTCCTTACTTCCTCAGCTAGTCTTTCATTGTAGTACTTAGGGAGGACCCTCTGATTCTTGCAAGGCTGCGAGCTTATTACATCGTATACTCGACGGGATTTTTGATGTTCGTACTCACATATAATTATCCGTAGTTACTTATCTCCACGTCCTTGTGCTTGTAGGGTTGCTTTTGAACTTAAATTTTGACTGTCTTCCCTGTGGGACTCTCTTTTATTCCCATAACACTCATACAGTACCTTTAGCTACCCCAATTCCTATCTGAATATTTCTCAAGGGTCACAATGTCATATCTGCGAGACTGAATTCTCTATATTGGGTTTTACTATGTTTATCTTGCACGATCTGTTGATTTGTCTGTATCCTCTTGTTTAGCCATAACTAGGCCCTTCCTGAATCAACTACTAACTACTCGTTGGCCCATTCTCATATCAATATTCCGCGTACTGGCCCTATATCTATCAATTTCTTGGGTCATTTCCTTTGTCTTATTTACATCCCGTACTGGCCCCATATCTATCAATAACATCTCGGGCAGGAACCCTTACTTCCTCACCTGGACGTCGTATTTACATAATGTTCTGGAATCGTATCATTTCTGTAGGATTTGAATAAGTGCAGTCTCATCCCTTGTTCATTTTTATCGCATTCTTCCTTTACCATTCCATAATTACTAGAACCACTTAATTCTGACTTAATGTCACATCACTCTATATTCCCCCCCTTTAGGGGAGTACTAACATTTAGTGCTACGATGATCTTATGTATAGATGTTTTACCTCTTCATTTTTGGCGTCTTTTCACATCATCGATGACCCTTACTTGTCTTGCGGTAATCTTTCTATACCAAGGATAACAAAATTTCCTTACTCGTGAGGGTGACACTTAGTATAATTGGCACATACAGTCCCTTAAGCTTAATTTTGCTCACATTGCTTGTTTTAGGGAAGCGTTTTCTTGAATGACCATTCTCTGAATTTCTCATGAATCTTCTTTTATTGTCCACTCTATTATCGCCGGAACGAAATATGAAATTCTCACGATACCGACTATTATCAAATCACTCATCCCCTAATTCATGTTTAGTTTATCTTGTTCATTAGTCCATACTAATTTCTATTATTCTGGGGTCTAACTTTTTCTTTTGGTACTCACGTTAGAGTTACGAATTATTTTTCAAAATGAGGATATGACTTTATGGCCTATATTCTTTTGTTGTCTCAAGGCCTATCACCTCTCGTCTTTTCCTTCACTTGACTATAGACTCCATAATACTGTCATCTTTTTTATCTACCGTTGTCATCCACGTATCATATCTTACTCATAATGCTTCATTGACTCTCTTATTTATGTCTATCACTTTATTCTGAAAACTTCAACAAGACATGCTTTTGCTTTTAGCTCCCCTTTGCTCCATTCAGTGGCTCTTCGGTTTGCTCAACGTTCTCTCTCTACTAGGGACAAGAGCCACACTAAGGTAATATTTATCCCTTCCAGGCTTTCAGTGCCTATCTTCTAAATATTTCGATCATGCTAGTATTCACATCTAATTATAATATTCTAGAGTGCACCATCTGGGTGTCTCACAAGGAGGTCTATTAGCACCTTTGTAATATCCTTCGAAAATGTCAACTAACTCAAACAATACGTCCATTATTTTGGGTTACTCTAACCCCATCCAGATCCTGGTATCCCGTCCTTCTCTTAAACTACATATGTTAGCCCCCATAGGGCATAACTGAAATGGGTGTGACCAATTGTACATACCTCTGTTACTGTCGAGGGTAACTTAGAAGCCTTATATTTCTCTGCCTGAATTGAAAATTTTGGATAATCTTCATTAATTTGGTACCTCGTACCCTTCTTCACCTTGCTTCTATTATCTGTTGAAACTTATACCTTAACCTTCTAATACTCCCATGGCCTGCTATTTGTGGGGTATATTAGATATCCATGTCTTAGGGTCTTAAGTAGGAAATCTGCACATCTGGTATGCACGATCTGATAGGGCCTCAAACTGGGCCACATTGTCAAGAATTCTCTCTCTACTAGTGCCCTTACCTACTGTTGTACTAGCCCTCTAGCTAGCTGTAATTTTTCAAATTACAAGCATCTCTATAATTAGAAAACATAAGTCTTGGCTCGAACTCTTATGACTCAGCTCTATCGCACGATGTGGATTTGAAAGAAGGGTAGCATACTCCTAAATGCCTTGTAGATTCATGTTTATATAATGTGGTGGACAACACATCTATAAACAAGGCTCTACTAGACATGACTTGTAGACTCCCTAGGACTGAACTGCTCTGATACCAAGTTTGTCACGCCCCAAACCTGGAGAGGCGTGGCCGGCACCCGGTTCCATACTCGGCCCGAGCGTACCACTCTGTAACTATGAACTCTGGAGGGGTAACCCTCACTTAGGCCGATAAGGCCATATTTTTAATCGTCTAAAAATAATGCCTCTCTCATCAGTGGGGTAAACATACCCATATATATATATATATATATATATATATATATATATATATATATATATATATATATATATATATATATATATATATAAACTGTGCAGGTCGACGAAGCCGCCATGAACATCTACTTATATACAAAATATAAAGGACTTGTCTACAAGCCTCTAGAGATAACTGAACTGTACCATGGTCGGGACAGTGCCTCGACCTACCTATCAAATCTGTGTATATAAAATGGACTCCAAGGTCTAGACCAGGTAACTCCGAGGAAGTGGAGTTTACCAACCAAGCTGATGTTTGGCTTTGTCTGCTGGGAGGGTCTGTCCAACTGTTAATGAGGACCTGCAGGCATGAAATGCAGCGTCCCCGACAAAAGGGACATCAATACAAAATATTGTACCGAGTATGTAAGGCAACAGAACAACTAAAAATTGAAACTGAACTGATAATGTAATAACTGAAAGTAACTGGGAGTCAAAGATAATGTGAAGATATGCTTACCTGCTGATACTTACTCGACTCTCTCAATATAGTAAGTCCAATAGATGTTCGGCCTTATAAGGCTTGGTATATTTAACTGCTCTGTCATAGTAGGCTCGCTCATAGGCGCTCGGCCATACTAGGCTCTGTATCTCGGCCATTCTGGGCTTGCTTATAGGCGCTCGACCATAGTAGGCTCGGTATATAACTTACCATCTGCTCAGAGGTTGCCCAATAGGGGCCTGCCCACCGATTATAGCTCGATGGTGGTGAAAATACTGTAATATTGTATATATATAGACCCTCTGCTCTCTTGACCGGAAGAAGACAATACTCAATTGAATATAAAGTCCCGATACGGGAGAATACTGTAACTTATGAGACTAGGATAGCGTATATAAATTCGGGAGTATGAACTTCTCTTTATGCCTCATTATCAAACACATGTAATTACGAGATCATACCAAAATGAAGGAAGTGCTTAGCCTTAACATACCTGAGCCGATTCTCTTGACAATTCTTATAACACACGTCAATTGTGGCAATTCACGTAACGGCGGATCGAAGTAGGAAGAAATGCGTATAATATTCTTGAGAAAGATTGTACAGTGCTCTCTTAGAATCGAAATTCCCGTTGCTACTACCTTATAATGTCTCATATGATTTTGTTGTAGTACAAGAAAGGAGTCCATGAATGCCGTTCCATCTTTTGCCTTCTTCATTAACCTTATAAGAATGTCGCTGGAACTGCTGTCTAGTTTTCCACCTGATCAAGGAAAGCATTTCATCCTCTGTCTTTCTATTTCAACAGCAGCTGCAGAAAGTCTTCTTTTTAGCAACGACCTCTCTTCTTCACAAGTTCCATGTTGGTGTCATAATAATATGTTGATTGAATTGTGATGCATTCAGTTTGGCATTACAAAGATCCCTTCACGTCTAGTAGGTAACTGCTCAAGCTTTCTCAATGTTTCATCTCCTTTTGTAACTTTGCCAAATATTGCATACTTGCCATCTAAATACACTTTAATGCTTAGCAAGCATGATTATTCCCAAAATGTGACACCACCTCCTTCAAACACATTAGTCATACTTTAGTTTAATTGTCTTGGTCCTATGTGGATAAAATAACTTTTACACTTATCCACTTAAATTAATAATTAACTATTTACCCACATAATTAAGAATTATCTCAAATTACTTAAAATACTACTCACTTTTGACACACCTTATACACCTTACTATCATGGTCATGTGGTACCTTGTATGGCATTAGTCCATAAATATCGGGTATTTTAGCTCGGACTGTATTTTATCCCAAATTGACAAACTTCGACGAAACTCACTTCCTTCGATTCGCTTACCCTCTCACTTTCATGAATTTACTTATCACTTGTTTGAAATAGCGTAATACTTATAATCTCAAAATAATCTCATTCCCGAGCTTACGTCGATTAACTTACGACGAAACTTTAACGTACGAAAATGCGGGATGTAACATCTCATTTTCGAGCTTTCATCAATTTACTTATGGCGTACTTTCACGTACGAAAACATGGGGTGTAACACTCAAGTTGATTACTATCCAGGAAAATTAATACTTGATTTGATGGCTATTACTACGATTAACTACTAAACTTTACGCAAATAATAATTGATCACAAAAGACAGCATATGAGCACGAAGAAATATCAATGAGGGAAATAAGGGTAATTGACTTAGACATGTGCAAGATAACTGACTCGGAATCCAATTCTTGAGTTAATTCACTCTACAATACGGTTGATTCTCACGAATTCAACCAATAATCACATTACACTTAAAGTTAATATTCCTATTTTGACTAAATATTAATTTTAGTAGTTAATCCAATTGAAGCATGGTAAACAATTGCAACAATAAAATGATGTTTATGATCTAAAGGGTAACTTCTCATGAATATTCCCTATTTTCTAGTTCGATTAAAAATTCAAGAGGTTCTTTCGATTACCTATTTGAATCACGAACTTAAACTAGAGCATAGAATGTGAAGAAATTAAATATCAAACTCCTCATTCGATTAAGCAAAATACTAAATAACTCCATAATACATATTGAAGCTCTATCAATTAATTCTAACAGTTATCAAGAATCGAATCCCTAATCAAGTTATTGAAACACCATATATGTCAACACCCTAATGAAAATTACTCCATAGCAATGGAGTAAGATATGTCAAATAAGTTTAAGAACAAAGAAAACATCAATTCTAATGATTTGATACAAACTCTCGTATTGCACTGATTGCAGCTTGAAATCTTGATGAATTCTTGAGTCTTCTTGCCTTGGTTGGTTCTACAATCTTCTCTTGGTCAAAAGTCCCCTCAAAATTGTGTTTTGGGGTATTTAAGTTGTCTCAAAACAAATCCGGACAAAATTATCCTTTCCTAGCTGAAATAGGAAATTACTCTAACATTTTTGTACTGCCGCGTCACGCCCCGTGCCTCCCCATGCAGCGCGCTTGTGGGGAAATCCAGAGAGCTTGGCAATATTATATCGGACCAACTTTTGCACTGCCTCGCGGCGTCCCATAAGGAGCGGATGTGCCTTTTTCTCATAGTAAATTTGTTTGTTCATTCTTTGACATCCGAACTTGGTCCTCGACCCCCGGACGTGATCCCAACTTAATTGCTTGGGCTTCTACTCAGACTTCAAAGCTCCAACTTGTTCGATTTAGCTCCAAATTACCTTAATAGCTCGAAATCGTTTCCTGCAAGGCATAAAACACGTAATAAGTGTAATTCACAATCATTTAAGCTCAAACACACGTGAAATGTAGTAATTAGAGTGCAATACTACGGCCAAAATACGGGTTTCTATCCTACCATCTACACCCCACACTTAGACCATTGCTTGTCCTCGAGCAATCGAACCACACTTCACATATGGATGACTTTTTCATCAAACAACCTCTCTAACACATCATGCCATGAATATTTAAAGCAGACTAAGCACCCTGTCATAACATCCTAACCTCAAGACTTGGCTCAAAAACACCACACATTTTTCACAACCTGCTCACTTACTCTAACACAGAGGTCAAAGACTTTATCTTACCTTCACAAGTTACGTGCCCTCACACAAATAATAGAGAGTAGTTCCACACAAAATAAAATTCAAGAACAATTAGGAACACAAAATAGAAAAAATTTACTCACTCTCAGAAATAAAGTTCATGCACCACAGAGAATGTACCATAAGCTTGCCTGACAATACCTCACTTAGCTTTTACAAGCTCATAATAAAATCAAGTGCTCACGAGAGGTAAAAGGTTCAAACAGATAGACAATTAAAACAAAGGGGTCAAGCTTGTAGTGTGGTTGCCAGATAAGTAGGATTACAGGCTCAACGGGGCTAACTAAGATACACATTAATTTGGTGGGTAAAAGCATATATTTGGCTCAACAAAGAAATGCCTATATCACTTCTTAAACTGAAAAAGACTATTATTTTGCTTTGCAAACATACAGGGCAAGTTCTAAACATCAACTGACATGCATAGAATTTTACATAACCTCACACACATATTGGCACATAACTCACTTAGGATCTTATCTATCCTGACTCTCTAGTCAAAGCAGTTAAGCAGAGTCACAATCGAACAAGTTAAGGTACCTATCCATGAGTCAAGAACTAAGTCTGGGCATCACAACTAAGGCACTTAGTACTCTCAAGGCACAACAACGTCAAAGAAAGTCATCTTTATTTAATACATGGCACAAGAATTCATTATTCCTAATAAAAGAAAAACTAACTACACCCGGTTCAAATAAAATCCTTGGAAAAGAACCGCGGCATAAAGAAAAACCAAGGGGGAATTATTACACTACCTCAGAAAGAAAAATATTTTTTTATTCGACTTTAATTCCCTCAAGAAACCAGTCGACGAAATCCATCGTCGGGAAGAGTCGAAACTAAATAATTAATTACTGAATATTACAAGTCGATAGAATTTAGAGTTATGATTACAAACTATATTGTCTAACAAAGCAAGAAACAAATAGAAAAGTACAAATACAACCACATAGGAGCACCCCACCCCACACTTAAGAAATTGCATTGTCCCCAATGCACAACAGTAAAACAAGAGTGAAAAGGTAACTCCCTGAGGTCGGTGGCCTACTTCTCATCAACACCCTCAAGGGTGCGCATGCACTATTCATCATCAGATGGAATATAGTTGAAGTCCTCATCCAGTGGCATCTATACTCCATCGCCAATCCCAACCACTGTTGAGTGACAGTGGAGATGGGATGGTCCTCCTGCAGTTCTGCCATGTAAATCTTACCCCAAGTAGCGCGAAGGCGCATATCAGCAAATAGCAGATGCAGTGTCTCCTCAACATGAACAAATCGATCTACAGGAACAACAACAGCGGGGGGGAGGGGGGGAGGGAAGGTCCATCAGAGTTGTGATATCAAAAGGTTAAGAGGCCACATAACCGGAATTGTCCGATCATAATGGTACTCCTCCTCCACATGGTGTGTCCGCAGAAGCCGCGTGATCATGCTCGGGAAATACAGGTGGCGGGCCCTAAGTTGTCGTACTCGAGACATGTGCTCAAGTATAATCTTACCCAAATCAAACTTCATTCGTGTCAAGTTATTATAAATGAGACACACATTCAACCGGAAGACGTCAGTGACGTTCTGGGTAGGCATGATCTTTACATTAATCAACCAGAGAATGACTCTGGTGGGACACTGGAAATGGCACTTCTTTATGTCTTTATGGAACTCATTAGCATCTCGCGTCCATGTGGCAAGAGACCTCGCGCCACACAACTGGCATCTAATATCAGGATAGGGGGGCCGATGCAAAAACCTCAGGAACAACTTATGTGAATGCTCTGTGAATCTCATGATTTGATTTATTACCCGGGAAGAAAATGGAATCATCTTGCCTCACACTTGCACTTCATACACCGCATCTAAACTGGCCTCAGGTTGCTAGTTAGCATAGAATTCCTTAGCCATGTTCACATTCACCGACTCACCGGGACGGAACAAGCTTTCAAAACCCAAGTATCTGATGTTGTTGTAGATCCCAGAGTACTTCCTTGCGAGCTTACCATCATCAATACCCACTTCCGGAACAAAAGTTCGGTACCACATCCTAGCATGAGTTGGCACAGCCTAAATTTCATACTTGCAGTCTGATACTATATCCGCATCTGGATCAATGCGCTCTTCTTCCTCCTCCACAAGGGCGGGGGAAGGTGCCTGCCTACCTCTTCGACGGCTAATAGAGGCAACTTTTGAGGAACCTGTGTTAGAACATTTGCTAGGGTGGCGAGACATTGTACCTGCACAAGACGAACAACTTTAGACACAACACTTAAAGAAAAAACAAGACCAAACAGGGTAACAACCCCACACTTATGTTATTGGCATGTTCACAAGTACAATGTATATTAGGGACTCAGACTACCATATTGAAAGCACGCCACAAGTAGTCAACAACCCAAACAAATACCAACATAATAGTACCGCAACATAACCATGGACTATACTAACGTAAAATACAAAATCAAGAAGCTAAACTAGTAACTAAGAAAATAAAAATAAGAATTTATACTAATTTACTACTACAAAATTCAGAAGTAATAATACAACACTACACAACACAAGCACATAGCCTGAATCGGACATCCCAATTAGCACCTAGCAGCACATTAGCATGGGATGGTCAATCGATTAGCACTCGGGGATAACACGTTAAAGTTTCAAAACATACGAGCATGACCTCCCAACCCACACTTAACATCAAGCATCACATTATCTCATCATAATTATCCCCAATTAAGCTACAACGTCACCTTCTATGTCATTGAGGCATTCAAACACATGGTAGTCACCAAATTTACCTCATAATTTTGACTTCAATTATTCTAAGATTACTCCACAAACATACCAATCAACCACCCTCCAACAACCACACCACCACCATAGTATAACTATAGCACAATGTGTTCCTATTATTTACAAAACTCCCTCCACATTTCGGCCATATTGACAACCCCACCAAACTTCAACATAAATTAATTCCAACACCATCAAAACACACCAACAATCACCCACAATTATAAGAACAATGAAAATCCCACAAGTTTATACAAGAATTTCGGCCAAAAGATGAATATGAAACAAAAAATTGAAAAACTACCTAAGGTTAGAGATATGAACTAATCTACCTTAACTTACTACTAAAAGAGAAAAGATGAGAAAAGAAAACTTACCTTGATGAGTGATATAGGTGGGAGAATTAGAGGTGAAGAACTTTGATAAAGAAGAAGGATGGAGGATTTGGGGTGTGTTAGAGAGGTGAGATTTGAGAGAAAAGAGTGAGAGATATGGGAAAAGGGTAGGGGAAAATAATGGGTTCTGCTTTATAAAAAATCAGCCTCAATTGTTTTTTGTACTGTCACATCGCTGGGCGCGACACGGTAGTGGGGAATTCAAGAGAGCTAAAATTCTAACAGAGGCATCCCTAATGGCCTAGAGCGGTACCCCATGCGGTACGCTCGGCCAACTTTCTTAGAGTTCCGAGGATTTTTGCGTTTTAGGCCACGGGTTGCACCCCGACTCTATAATGTACTTATTTTATGTTCAATTCATGCTTATACCTGCCCAAACAAGTACCACAATTTTTAAACTCTAATAATCCTACACTACAATTATCTAACTATTCTACAAAAGCAAGAAACAATGATAGAAGTAGTTCTGAGTTATAGTCGTCAGCTTGACTCCATCACTTAGGTTCATTTTGTCACGATGCTAGAGGATTACCTGTCAAATCTTCCAACAAGGTACGGTTTTAACCTGTGCCCATTCACCTTAAAGCTTTCATTCTCTTCTTCATCTTATATTTAATGACGCCATATGATGAGACGTGTTTCACCACATACGAACATGTCCATCTTGATTTGAAATTTCCAGGGAACAACCTAAGTCTACTATTATATAGTAAGACTTTGTCCCATTCATGAAACTCCTTTGGCTTAATCAGACGATCATGCCAACTTTTTGTCTTTTCCTTGATAATTCATGCATTTTCATACGCGTCCAGTCTAAACTCTTCCAATTCATTCATTTGTGCCAACATGTGTTCACCTGCAAGACTAAGATCAAGATTAAGCATCTTAATTGCCCAATAACCTTTATGTTCTATCTCAACGGGTAGGTGACATGATTTTCCATACACTACTTTGAATGGTGAAGTCCCTATGGTTATTTTGAATGCAGTTCTGCACACCCATAGAGCTTCATCCAACTTTACAGACCATTCCTTACGAGAAGCACTAACCATTTTTTCAAGAATTCGTTTAAGTTCTTGGTTAGACACTTCAACTTGCCCAACAGTTTGGGCATGGTACGGGGTTCCTCTAATGTGTGTGACCCTATACTTAGACAATAATGCAGCGAATTGCTTGTTCACAAAGTGCGATCCATTATCACTGATAATCACTCGGGGTATCTTGAGGCGGGTAAAGATGTTCTTCTGTAAGAACTCGCATACCACCCGAGCATCATTGGTCCTAGTAGGGATTGCTTCAATCCATTTAGAGACGTAGTCAGCGGCTACTAGGATATATTCATAAGAATGAGACGATGGGAACGAACCCATGAAATCAATGCCCCAAAAGTCAAAAATTTCACATACCGGAATGGAGTTTAGTGGCATCTCATCTCTCTTGCTAATGTTACCTGCCCTTTGACACTTGTCACATGTATCTATATACGCCCGTGCATCTTTGTACAAAGTAGGCCAATAGAAACTGGCTTCCATGAACTTTGCTACAGTGCGATTTCCGCCATAGTGTCCTCCACCTTCTCCATCACGGCAATGATAAAGAATGTTTGCCATCTCTTCTTCAGGCACACACCTTCGAATCACACCATCTGCATATAGTTTAAACAAAAAAGGGTCATTCCAAAAATAACTTTTTACCTCACCTTGAAGCTTCTTTCTTTGATCATGAGAGAGGTCACGAGGCAACCATCCACTAGCCAAAAAGTTGGCAATATCAGCATACCAACGCAGCCTTTCGGAGACCGTGGCAATGGAGAAAATTTGCTTATTAGGGAACTCTTCTCTTACATCAATTGTTTCAACCGGAGGTCTCTCAAGTCGAGATAGATGATCGGCGACTTGATTTTATGTGCCCTTCCTATCTTTTATATCCAAGTCAAACTCTTGGAGCAACAACACCCAATACATCAGACGCGGCTTGGACTCCTTCTTACTTAACAAGTATTTCAAGGCTAAGTGATCAGTGTGTAAAATCACTTTACTCCTTATCAGGTATGATCTAAACTTGTCAAAAGCAAAGACCACATCAAAGAACTCTTTCTCGTTAGTGGCCTATTTGACTATCATTCAACATTCTGCTTGCATAGTAGATGGGCTTAAACATCTTATCTTTTCTTTGCCCCGGAACTGCTCCAACAGCTACATCACTAGCATCACACATTATCTCAAATGGCTTTCTCAAATCAGGTGTCATCATAATAGGAGCACTCACAAGCTTTTCCTTCATCAATTTGAATGTTCTTAATCACTCCACATTGTAAACAAACTTGACATCTTTTGCTAGCAATGCAGTCAATGGTTTGGTAATGCGGGAAAAGTTTTTGATGAACCTCCTATAAAACCCAGCATGTCCCAATAAACTCCTTATGCTCATCATAGACATCGGTGGAGGTAGCCTAGCAATTACATCAACCTTTTCTCTATCAACTTCAATCCCATGTGCAGTCATTTTATGGCCCAAGACGATTCCCTCTTTCACCATGCAGTGGCACTTCTCCCAATTAAGAACCAAGTGAGTGGTTTCACAATGTTCAGTTGCGAGCTCCAAATTCTTCAAGAAATCCTCAAAGTCATCACCAAAGAGGGTGAAATCATCCATGAATACTTCTAGACACTTCCCATTTAAATCGGACAATATAGACATCATGCAACTCTGAAACATGGCAGGTGCATTACACAACCCAAACAACATCCTCCTGTAAGAAAGAATACCTGACGGGGAAGTGAATATGGTCTTCTCAACATCTTCTGGGGAAATGGGTATTTGATTGTAGCCTGAGTACCCATCCAAGAAGCAGTAACATCCATGTCCAGCCACTTTCTCGAGCATTTGATCAATAAAGGGGAGTGGGGAGTGGTATTTCCTTGTTGCATCATTCAGCCTTCTATAATTAATGCACATTCTCCACCCAGTGACTGTTCTTGTGGGGATCAATTCATTGTCTTCCTTCTTCACCACTATCATGCCCCCTTCTTAGGTACAACTTGGACTGGACTAATCCACTGCCTATCAGATATAGGGAAAATCACTCCCGTATCTAGCAATTTGATGATCTCCTTGTGCACTACCTCCTCCAAATTTTTGTTCAACTTGCATTGGGGCTGCACCACTAGCTTGCTATTTTCTTCCAACAAAATTTTGTGCATGAAAATGGCTGGAATGATTCCTTGAATATCGATTATACTCCAGCCAATAGCCTTCTTGTGCCTTTTCAGACACTCCACCAACTTTTGCCCATGTGTACCTATCAAGTCAGCAGAAATAATCACAAAACAATTGTTAGTTTCAAGAAAAGCACATTTCAAGTGAGTGGGGAGGAATTTCAATTCCACATTAGGCTTAGAAGCCTCCTCTTTTAGTTCCTCCTCATTAACCACTTGATTCTCAGTTTCAAGAGCTTCAGCCTCTTTCTTTAATTCAGGATCTTCATCTCTACTGTGCTAGACTGAGTAATACACCTCTCTAGAGTATCCCCTACAAGCTTGTCAAACTTGTATTTTTCAGCCAATTCACTAACATCTAGCTTGAAGCACGAGTTGGCAGACACCTCATCACTGGGGTATTTCATCATCCTCTTCATCTGGAATACCACTTTTTCATTGCCCACTCTGAGCATAAGCTTCCCCTCATAGATATCAAGGATAGCTCTACCTGTACATAAAAATGGTCTCCCTAGAATTAAAGGTACCTCTTTGTTCACCTCCATATCCACCACAATAAAGTCTACGGGGAACACAAACTTGTCCACCCATACTATAATATCTACAATGATTCCCCAAGCAAAATGGTGGTCTGGTCAGCCAGTTGTAGGGACACTGGTATTGATTTGATCACTCCAAGCTCGCCTTTCATCTTCCTGATTACAAACAGAGGCATTAGATTTATAGATGCAAAAGATTCATAGAGGGCCTTGTTGAATCTCTCACTCCCCAACGAGCATGGTACGGTGAAGCTTCCTGGGTCCCCACACTTTTGGGAAATTTTATTTTGCAATATGGCACTGCAATGGGCATTCAGCTTGACCAATGTTGTCTCCTCCAATTTTCTCTTGCTAGACAGGATTTCCTTCAAGAATTTTGCATAAACAGGCATCTGAGTGAGTACCTCTGTGAAGGGAATGTTCACGTAAAGTTTCTTGAGCATCTCCAAGAATCGCCCAAAACATTTGTCAAGTTTCTCCCGCTTCATCTTTTGAGGGAATGGTAGGGCTGGCATATGTCTTCTTTCTTCAATCTCCTTTTGTACCTCACTACTCTGGCCTTTTTGCTCTTCCCTCTTTTTCTCTGCTGGTGTCACAATCTACTTGTTCACCACCTCAGGTCTAGCTTTCACTACTGGGTCAGTCAATGTTTTGCCACTTCTCAGAGATACAACTTTGATTGTTTCCTTTGGGTTCTTTTCAGTGTCAAAGGGAAGAGTTTCAGGAGCCCTCTCAGATAACAAATTTTGAATTTGTCCCATTTGTCTTTCTAAATTCCGGATAGTCATGCCCTGAGCCTCGAATTTTTTATTTGTTTTTTGATGACTGCCTTCATGAGATCTTCCATACTAGACTAATTTGGCTGTTAAGGCTGGTATTGTTGCCTCTGTTGGTTCTGAAAACCTGGTGGTCCTTGACCTTGGGGTCTAGGATTATTTTGCTTCCATGAGTTAAGACTCCCACTAGCTGAACTCCATGAAAAACCTGGATGTCTTTGACCCATAGCATTATAGTTGTTGCCACCTTGGTAATTTCCTCCAGCGTTGATACTTCCTCAGTTGATGCTTGACACTCATGTGTAGGGTGTCCCATTCTACAAAAGTCACATGTTGTTTGCGGCTCGCTCTGTACCTCGGCCAATGTCAGCTTTCTTATCTCCTTGGCCATGGTGTCTAGCTAGGCTTGCATAGATGTGTTAGATTCAACCTGGTTAACACCGACTGATTTTCTTCTGTCATTACTCTCAGTCGACCACTGATTAGCATCCTCAGATAATTCATCAAGGATTAAGACAACCTCCTCCGGAGTTTTCTTCATTATTAGACCTCCACATGTAGTATTCAGAGTTCATCACGAGGAAGGTGTCAGTCTATCCCAAAAATCCTGGAGTTGCATCCACAAATCAATTCTATTGTGCTGACACTTTCTGACTATCTCCTTGAATCTTTCCCAAGCTTCAAAGACCATTTTCTGTCTCCTTCTGACAGAAATTATGGATTTCCCTTCTGAACTTCCCTGTTTTTGCAGCTGAGAAGTACTTGTCAAGAAACTTTATGGTCATATCTTCCCATGTCCTGATCGAACCTGTGGGTAAGCTACGAAGCCAGTGCTTCGCATCATTTGTCAATGAAAAGGGGAATGCCCTTAAGTAAATTGCATCCTTTAATACTCTATTGTATTGAAAGGTGTTCATGATTTCTTCAAAGTCCATCAGGTGAGTATTAGGATCTTCTTTCACCTTCCCTCTGAAAATGCAGTTGTTTTGGATAGTTTGAACCAAGCCTTGCTTCAATTCGAAGTTGTTTGCTGCTATGGGTGTAGGTCTGACAATTGACAGTCCTTGATTGTAGACTGGCCTAGCATAATCACACAATAATCTTCCAGGCCTGGGTGTAGCATTCTCAAACTGGTTTTCAACCAAAGGTCAGTTTAGATTGAATCTTTGACCTTTATTATGTTCGACAGTCTCATCAGCAATTCTCCGTGCAGCTTCGTGTTGTGCTGCCTCTCTAGCAGCTAAGTCTACTCCTCCATTCTCTTCGTTTGCCATGCTATCTTGAGTCAAAGTTTGACCCAAGAAAATTTCTGTTAATTCTCTTTCTTTTCTAAGTTGTCGCATGTGTTTCTCCAACTCTGGTTCGTAGGGTATCACTTCCTTTGAAGACGATCGAGTCATACACCGGAGAAATCACTTGTATCCTGCACACAAGTGAGAAAACATGAATACACTAAAGTAAAAATTGGTTCCTGAATTAGTACTAAAAACTATTTTAAATAATATTGATTGTCAATCCCCGGCAACGGCGCCAAAATTTGACAAGTGTAAAATACAACACAAAATTAATGCTCGCTAGCCAAAAATAGTATATATTATTTATCGTCTCCACAGGGATTGAATTTAAACATTGTTCGAATAATCTCCAGTTGATTACTATCCAAGAAAATTAACACTTGATTTGATGACTATTACTACGAATAACTACTTAAATTTAAGCAAATAACAATTGATTACAAAAGACAACAGATGAGCACGAAGAAATATCAATGAGGAAAATAAGGGTAATTGACTAGGCGGGTGCAAGATAACTGACTTGGGATCCAATTCTTGAGTTAATTCACTCTACAATACAGTTGATTCTCACAAATTCAACTGATAATCAGATTACACTTGAAGTTAATATTCCTCTTTCGATTAAATATTAATTTTAGTAATTAATCCAATTGAAGCACGGTAAAAAATTACAACAATAAAATGATATTTATGATCTAAAGGGTAACTTCCCACGAATATTTCCTATTTTCTAGTTCGATTAACAATTCAAGAGGCTATTTCGATTACCTATTTGAATCACGAATTTAAACTAGAGAATAAGCTGTGATGAAATTTATTATCAAACTCCTCTTTCGATTAAGCAAAATACTAAATAACTCCACAATACATATTGAAGCTCTATCAATTAATTCTAACAATTATCAAGAATCGAATACCTAATTAAGCTATTGAAACACCATATCTGTCAACACCCTAATGAAAATTACTCCATAGGAATGGAGTAAGATATCTCAAATAAATTTAAGAATAAAAAAAATATCAATTCTAATGATTTGATACTAACTCTCGTATTGTACCAATTGCAGGTTAAAATCTTGATGAATTCTTGAGTCTTCTTGTCTTGGTTGGTTCTCCAACCTTCTCTAGGTCAAAAGTCCCCTCAAAATCGTATTTTTGATGTATTTAAGTCGTCTCAAAACAAACTCGGACGAAACTATCATTTCCTAGCCGAAATAGGAAATTACTCTGACATTTTCGTACTGCCGCGTCGTGCCCCGCGCCGCCCCATGTGGTGCGCTTGTGGGGAAATCAATAGAGCTTCGCAAAATCATATCGGATCAACTTTTGCACTGCCGCGCCGCTCCTCGCGGCCCCCCATGCGGCGCGGCTGTGCCTTTTTCTCATAGTAAATGCGTTTGTTCATTCTTTAACATCCGGACTTGGTCCTTGACCCCCGAACGTGATCTTGGCTTAATTGCTTGGGCTTCTACTCAGACTTCAAAGCTCCAACTTGTTCGATTTAGCTCCAAATTACCTTAATAGTTCGGAATTATTTCCTGCAAGGCATAAAACATGTAATAAGTGTAATTCACTATCATTTAAGCTCAAACACACGTAAAATACAGTAATTAGAGTGCAATACTACGGCTAAAATACGGGTTTCTAGCCTACCATCAGTAAGCTGAAGTCGCACCATGTCCTGCCTGATCACCTCTCCCCAATACTTTTTCGGTTGCCCTCTACCTCTTCTCCTACGTATCAGCACCAACCATTTACACCTCCTCACTAGGGCATCTAGGCTTCTCCGTTTCAATTGCCCGAACCATCTTAGCTTTACTTCGCACATCTTATCCTCTATGGGGGCCACACCCAGTTTCTCCCAAATATCCTCACTCCTAATCTTATCAAACCTAGTGTACACGCACATCCATCGAATATCCTCATTTCTGCTACGTTCATCTTCTCGTTATGGGAGTTCTTGATTGGGCAGTATTCAGCCCCATACAACATTGTCCGTCTAACCACCGCCTTGTAGAACTGACCTTTAAGTTTTGGTGGCACATTCTTATCATTCAGGACGCCATACGCTAACCTCTATTTCATTCACCCCGCTCATGTACGGTGTGTGACATTCTCGTCAATCTTCCTGCTCACTTGGATATCTGACCCAAGATACTTGAAACTTCCTCTCTTAGGGATGACTTGCGAATCAAGCCTCACGACTATATCCGCTCCCCTCATCTCGTCGATGAACTTGCACTCTAGGTACTCCGTCTTAGTCCTGCTTAACTTAAATCCTTTTGACTCTAAGGTCTATCTCTAAACCTCCAACTTCTCGTTGACACCGCCTTGCATCTCATCAATCAATACCATATTGTCAGCGAATAACATACACCATGGCACCTCCCCTTGAATATGACTCGTTAGTGCATCCATCGCCAAAGCAAATAAGAACGGGCTGAGTGCAGATCCTTGGTTTCCCCATCCCAACCGGAAAGTATTCCGAGTCACCTCCCACTGTCCTCATCCGAGCCTTAGCTCCATCATACATGTCCTTAATCACTCTAATGTATGAATGTATGCGACAGGAACACCTCTAACTTCCAAACATCTCCAAAAAAAATATAAAATATTAATTTAAAACAGCATATATAAAATTTCAACCATGCAACTCCAACATTAATCCAAATTTACCTATGCTTAAATTCTGTAATTTATAACCAAGATTAATAGATGAGTGTAATTACAAACGTCGATGGGCCTTTATAAAGGCAAGTACAAAGTGACAAAAAGTTGTAATCCTCCGAAAAGGAAAAGCATGCAACAAAAACGTAATAAATTTCCAAGAAACTTCGTAGTAATTAACTTTCTAAAAGAAATACAAAATATATTCATTGTAAGTAGCATAAAGAGAAACTTAATTTGAGCCTACTATTAGTGGCATATTAGCAAAATCATAGTGTGTAGTGCTTGGTGCGCAAGTTGTTCACCTCTATAAGATCAGCTAGAATTGCTATCTGAGTCATTTCTCGTCCCTTCTTACGCAGTTTCATTACTGTACCACAAAATCAAGATTAGATAAGTAGAGAGAGAAAGTGTTACTACAGTATGAGAGACATGAAGACAAACTCAACTACTTCATTCTGGCAATGGAAATCTCCATTGCCTTACCTTTTCGGTGGTTTAGCATTAACGTTGGCACTCATTGTGGTAGCACTTGTCCTCCTCGCCTGTTCCTTCCATAAACGCCGCCTTTCCTCCGCCGTGTCCGACGAAGAGAAATCTGCACCTCGTCCGGTGAATATTACAATTGAGGATATGTCGCCGAGGATCATCGTAATCATGGCCGGCGATCAGAAACCCACCCACATCGGAGTTCCTGCTATTTCTTCATCATCAGATAAACCTTCTGATTAATTCACTAATGATAAAATATATAGGTGCTGCTCGCTCGCTTCCTCGAGTTAAAAGTTTTGCTAGCTTTAATTTTGTCTCTTAGAACCAATTTAAACTCGGGAATCCATTTGTAATATTCTTCTATAGTATGTACGTAAACGAGATAGTAGTTCAGAAATATGAATTCTCCTCCGATCATAATTAGTTCTTCGCCTAATTAATCAAGTAAATAATACATGATTTGCAATCTTAATTACTTAACCCTTTTTGGTTTCTATTTATCTTCTTTTCCATTTATCTCGTTGTGTGGTGCTTTTGCCAGGGTAAAGATCTTTCTTATCCAACAGTTACTGAATTTGGACTTGATGAATATTTATTCGCACGGATGCCTTTTTTCTATTGTTTTTTTTATTTGAATAATTGTTTCATATACGAGTGCCTTTTTTGTTGAATGGAGTGGCATATACTTTGATATGCTGCGTCAGAGATGCACACAATTTCGCAGTACGAACTGTGAATATAACAAAAAAGAAGAAATTTTGGACATGGATAAATGAGTTGGAACATCAATTACGTAGAGGACTTTGAAGTCAAGTGGGGTTGTGGTAAATTCCAGAAGGATTGCCCTATTAACCTTTTCTGAGAAAATCATGGAGAAGAATGCGGCGAGCCGTTCACGCACAATAGAGAAAAAGATGGGTGAACGAATACATAAGATGATGACAAAAATGTAAGGGAAGGATTTAAAGATATATACATTGATAATATAATTTGCAGTGGACTGGCTACTACATTTCTTGATATTCTTTTTGTTCAACTTCATTTTTGTATTTTTTGGTTTACGACTCATAGAAGAATGTGAACCGATGCAAATCTTATACTAGCAATTAATCTAACGAAGAGGAGTGTAGAGATGACATTAAGCTAAGGTTTTACTCAGCTTTCGCATAAATTATATTGTATATTGATATTATATTTATGTGATAAGTTTTGTATTAATTTTACAATAGTTAGTCATAACGGCCTCAGTGAAGACATATATCTTGTATGTGTTTACTTTTTTTAAAACAATGGTGTAAATTAATTTTAATTTTATCAAGTATCCTAAAAGGTAATTACATGTAATCACATATATCAAGGTTAAATTACTAACATGAAAATAATATGGATTGTCAATTAGACAATTTAAAATACACTAAAATTTTAAAATATATATATGTTTAATTCTAAAATCATTGGGATAGTATAAACATTGATTATGAGTTAGTTTTGTCCCTACTTTTGGTCAAACTGATCACAAATACTGCAATTATTTTCCGGATGTTTTTCATTGCGCCAAAATGATAACATCATGTCGTCTCCTTTCTCCTCCTAATTAGGAACTATGTTTATTGTTTTTTTTTTAAAAAAACAAATATTATATTAAATTTTGATTAAAAAGGAAAGACAATTTGTGGGTATATAAATGAGGTAAATAAGGTAATAAAATCAACACATTTACCTTAGTGTGTGAATGTAGACTTTATTTTGGATTACATTTGACTTACTCAGAATATATAACCCAAATTCTGCTTCTCTATTTATTTTTTTCTCACAAAATAAAGTTACTTTACTCATTTTCCCCTTTCTTCAAAGAAAATTATTATTTTGTCAAAACTCAAAGCCTGAGGTGTGTCGGACAATGTATTGCATATTCTTTTTTGTTCATTCCAAAACTGCAATAAGCAAATTGAAGCAGTGAATTATCAACATCTAGAACAGGTTCTATTGCTTTAACTTTTATTATTTTTATTTAAACCTTGAATATTACTTAAAACATAATAGTCATTCAGGTATTGTTAGCTTAGACTTATTTTTTACATTAAAAGTGCTAAGAAAAATAGTAGAAGTGGAAAATGATACTTTAATTGATTTAATTGATATACTTAATCAGATAAAAGACTGAATTCTTTGTCAAATACCTATATTATTTCTAGAACAATGTTACTAGTTCCTTAGATGAAAGACGTTTTCAAAATTAAAATTGATAAAATATTATCTAAAATAAAAAATGTCTCAAGATCGTTGTTTTCTTTCATTGTTAATCACCTTACTATCTTGCTGTTTTTATTCTGCTTTTATATGGCTTTTTGGTATTGTCTCTTCTTGTCTATATTTTCATTAATATGGTGCTTATACTTTCCTGAGCCGAGGGTCTATTGAAAACAACCTCTCTATCCTCATAAGGTAGGGGTAAAGTCTGCGTACACACAACCCTCCACAGACCCCACAGTATGGGATAATACTAGGTATGTTGTTGTAAAAAATATCTCAAGAAAGATTAAACAAACTGACTAATAATTAATGGTTTGCATATCAAAATGTTAGAAAAATAATCTTCAAATAAAGTTATATATGAAGTATTTTTTTTAAAAGAAACAATATTTAAGGCCTCCTTTTAAAGTTTCGCTTTAGGCCACCGAATATGTTGAGCCG
This sequence comes from Nicotiana tomentosiformis, assembly GCF_000390325.3. Taxonomy (NCBI): domain Eukaryota; kingdom Viridiplantae; phylum Streptophyta; class Magnoliopsida; order Solanales; family Solanaceae; genus Nicotiana; species Nicotiana tomentosiformis. Next base: position 88,278,191 of record NC_090813.1, read on the forward strand.
CCCCTGCTCCTAATGTGTCATTTCACTAATATGCTACCAGACAAAGCTGCATACAAATTACTTCTAGTAGATTTAAAGAATAAATAAAATTTAAAAGGAAAAAAGAAAATTCTAGGGTGGAGGAAAGAGGAGTAGTGAATACAAACTTTAATTTTAATCCTGGAAACATCTATAATTCCATGTTGGAACGACAATATATGAAAAGTGTCACATATCACACGGCAATATCCTTCCGGTGTATATCAAATTAATGTATTTTATCATACATAACTGAAAATAATAAATGAGGTAAAAATATATATTAATTCGTCATAGTTAGGTGATATAAAAGTATACAAAAGACATATAAATCATATTGATTAAACACCGGGTCTACCTAAATTTTTACGGGTCAGAATATATTTATCAAACGATGACGGGTTAAGTGTGTGTTTGGTACGAAGGAAAATATTTTCCTAAAAAATGTTTCATAGAAAATGAGTGGTTTTATCACTTATTTTCCGTTTGGTTGGTGAGTAAAAAAAAATTTTCGGAAAATATTTTCTAGTGTTTGGTTAGAGAGTAGAAAATATTTTTTATGGTACTCTCCTCACCCCCTTCTCCCAAGTCCACATGTTTCCTTGTCCCTCCCCCTCCCCCCCCCCCCTCCCTCCCAAAATACCCAACGTTTTCAAGACTCTTTTTTCTTCAAGAATTTAATTATTCTTTTATAAATTCACACAAACCCAAAAGAACTAATGTGATGCTTTACTTTTTTAAGCAAAAATAAAGTTGAAATTTATGCTCTGTAGCTAAAAAGAAAACATTTTTTTTTATTGAAAAAAGTATTCTTTCTACAATATGAAAATAAAGTACTCATTTTATTAAAATAAAATAAAATACTTTTTCTATATCATGAAAAGAAAGTATTTTTTTGTCAAAATGAAAAAAATACTTTTTTATATCATGAAAAGAAAATAATCATTTGTTGAAATGAAAAAAAAATCAATCTATAACATAAAAAAGAAAGTACTATTAATAATATTTTTATTTAGGGTGGGGGTGAGGCGAAGATGGGTTGAGGTTGGGGTGGGTTGGGTTGGGGTGGGCGAGGTGAGGACTGTAGGTGGGGTTGGCAGGGATGGATAATATGGTGGAGAATGTTGAAAAGGAGTTTTGGAAAATATTTTCCCTTCTCTTGATAAGGAAAATATTTTTCACCAAAATGAGTTGATGAGAAAAATATTTTTCAACACATTTAAGTCAACCAAACATAGGAAAACTAGAAATATTTTTCTTCGTACCAAACACACCCTGAATAAGAAACCATGGCGTTGGACATGTCTATACATCATATTAGGAAATATGAAGTAGGGATGATTATCGGGCGGATCGGGCGTGTCACGGTCCAAAATTCATTGTAGATCATGATGGCGCCTAACGCCGCTGTTAGACAAGCCAACGGTGATTAATCAACTTAGTTACTCATTTTATTATTTTCGAAATCATGAATCCCATTAAATAAGTTGAGTAAAATCTGGTACCAGTAGAAAACCCGTGATTTTATTTTCTAATTTTCAATACTCGTGATAATAATTACGTGAACTACAATAATAAACATCCAGTAGGAACCCCCAAAAATCGGTGTCACAAGTGTATGAGCATCTACTAAGGAGTACAATAATAATAAAATATATGTCTGGAATACAAGTTAGATTAGAGAGAATATAAATAACTCTGATGGAGACTTTGTATGCTGGGGATCGTAACATGGAATGCAACTCACCGAAAAATTCCCGCAACAGTCGCGCCTTTACGCCCAAAAGACCACCAAACATATATATAAATACATGCACAATAAGTGCAGCAAGTGTAATATGAGTACGTAAATCAACGCATATCTAGTAAGTATCTAGCCTAACCTCGGAGAAGTAGTAACGAGGGGTCGACATCGACACTTACTAGTGGTCTAATAACTCAAATACAGTAGGAAGTAAACAAATATACGACAGGGTAATAAACAGTATAAACAAATATAGGTATGTGGTACAATCCTCCTCTGAACAGTAAATTCAAGCTTTCAACTATCAGTTACCTCCTCAACCGGAGTATATATGAAATGGACCTCACCAGATAGGTCGTCACAACTCAAATCAGGAAAACACACGGATACGCTGGTTTCTTGTCAAATATTATGTACGACACTGCCGAGGCGAACGGCTCGATCCCATAAGAGTATTTTATAGAAATGTCGAGGCGTACGGCCCGATCCCATAATAATATGTACACCGTCGAGGGTCGAACCACACGAACCATAGATGCATCTATTATACTGTCGAGGTGAACGGCCCGCTCCCATAAGAGTATGGTACATAATCCTGTCGAGGCGATCGGTCCGATCCCATTAGAGTAAGAAGCTTTAACGGGTCCTTGATCCCCTCACGAATAAATGTGTGAGTTATGAACTTTAAGGAAAGTTTTGCAATGAAAACGCACAATGCTGGAGGAATTCATAAGGGAAGCACAAATTATTCTGCGGATTATCAAGTAGCTCGTCACATCTCTACAATAGCGAGTCTATCACCCTATGCAAGTCTAGTCTCAAGTCGTAACGCGAAATAAAGGAATTAAACGAGCAAAGATGACTCAAATAGTTTAATTATAGTATGGCGTGAACCTAAGTCTACCCGGACATAATCAGGAGTTCTAGCATACGCACGGACACTCGTCACCTCATACGTGTGTTAGCTCTCACAACATGTGACACATAAGAATATAACACTTATGGGGTAAATTTCCCTTCACATGGTTAGACAGGAGACTTACCTCGCTCCGAAGTTCCATAATTGGCTCCAACGCCACTCTAACACCTCAAACAGATGCCCGTCGCTCTAAAATTAGTCAAACAATGTGCAAACCAATAACAATGTACTCTAATACTCGTAATAAATTAATTTATAACAATTCCCAACTCTGCTCGAAAAGTCAATAAAGCCAACCCCCGGGCCCCCAAGCCTACGTGCCCGGAACCCAACAAAACTTACAAAATCCGACAACTCATTTTATTACGAGTCCAACCATACTAGTTTCACTCAAATCCAACTCCGAATCGACGTTCAAAACTCAAAAATTCACTCTATGAAACTTTAGACACCTCCCCCCCCCCCCCCCCCAATTTCTCTTTTTAAATTATCAATCAATTGCCAAAAATAAGGATAGATTCATGAAATATAATTAAAACCGAGTAGAGAACACTTATCCAAAGGCTCAAAATGCCCCATATAACATAAAAATCATGAATCGACGATAAAAATCTTTCTTTCAACTTTTAAACTTCCAAACTCCGACGAACGCGTCCGAATCATATCAAAATATTTCGGAATGTCGCCAAACTTTACGCACAAGTTACAAATTACGATACGAACCTATTCCAAGGTTTGGAACCCCAAACGGACATCGATATCACCAAAGTACTCCTCAAACCAAACTTAAGAAATTCTAAAACCTTCAAAATGCCAACTTTCCACAATGAGCGCCGAAATGCTCCCGGGCGACCCGATACTCAACCCGAACATACGCCCAAGTCCGAAATCATCATATGAACCTATTGGAATCTTCAAATCCCGATTTTGAGGTCGTTTGCTCATAAGTCAAACCTTAGTCAATTTTTCCAACTTAAAGCTTCCGAAATTAGAATTTTTCTTTCGAATCAACTCTGAACTTCCCGAAATTCGATTCTAACTACGCGTATAAGTCATAAAACATGAAGTGAAACTACCCAAGGCCTCAAACCGCCGAGCGACGCGCTAGAGCTCAAAATGACCGGTCGGGTCATTACATGGCAGATAATTACGTTTAACGGCTCGGCTTACGGTTATCAGATTGTAAATATAGTAATCCGCTAACCATCCAATAAGACAACTGGCGGATTGGTATCGGATTAACAATTATCGGGCGATTATCGGCTAAACCAAATAAAAATATTTTGAACAACCATTCAATCAATACCAAATAGTTTCAAATCAATACCAAATTTTTAATACCATCTAAGATCTAACCAAACGGTATTTTTTAATTAAAAAGTCTTCAAGACTACTCATACTGTCATACATGTATTAACCAAATTTATCAAGACTGCTCATACAGACATACACGTATTATTCATTGAGATTTCGATTTTTCGACTTCTTTCTCAATTCTCAGTTCAAGAAAGAGACAAAACTGACGACTTCTCTGTCTCCGTTGGCGGCAGACAATTGAGAATTAGAAAATAGAAATTAGGGATTTAGCTATTTAGAATTTCAATAGTACTTTATATACATAGGGGTAAAAGTGTAAATATAAAAATTCTTAACGGGTTAACAGTTTACCCGATAAGAAAATTGAGTAATCTGTCCCCAAATCGTTAAGCCGTTAATTATAAAATCTCAATCTGTTCACCATCCATTACCCAGATAATCCGATACCAATAAGCCAATAAATTATTGATTTAATTAACGATTTCGGTTGGGTTTTGAACCGTAAGGCTACAAGAGAATGATTGCTCTTTTCACTCTTTTTTCTACTTTTATGGCCCATTGAAGTGATATGTACGTACTTTTAAAAGTGGTTTAACATGGACAAAGGGAGTAAGTAAAAAGTAGTCAGTGAGAAATTCAATTTAAATGTGGGCATAATAAGTCAATTAGAGGGGAAGTTACACTACCACTTTGTCTTTTTTCTGTGGAATGCATAAACTCATTATTCGATGCCCACTGGAAAATTGGAAGTTAATCCACTTTTTTAGTTTTCTTTTTTTTTTCTTCTTTTTTATAACACTATTGGACACTTTTGTGAGCTCATTTAACTTTTGAAGTTGATGGCAATTGACTTATTGACCCGAGTTTCTTCCCCTCCCTGTTACAGTTATATAAACCATACGATGACACCACACACGGCTTTCTTTTTTTCTTTTTTCTCTTGTCTCAATTATTAATTTTTTTATTACTAGGCAGCCACTACTTCTTGTTCCTTCAATATATACTTTTCATTCTTGTTAAAAAAAAATGTTTTTTATAAGTTGTTTAATTACCAAACTGGACTAATAAAAAAATCTTTGTTATGATCTTATATATCATACAAAAAAAATCAAATATTTTGACAAATGGTCTGCTTGGTCTATATACGTATCCAAAAGTAATCCATTGGATAGGTGGGCTGAGTTGAACTACGTTCAAATTGACCTGCCGTATAAATAGGGAAAATAAAAAATATCATATTTACGATTGATAATTGATAATTGAAAAATAGTAACAATTTCAAAAGTAATAGAAATTTAGTCACTTTTTTATATAAAGATAAAATCTGAACAAAAATATCCTTAAAATCCGAAAATATTCCAGCATAATATGATGAAGTTCGAATTTTTTACTTATGAGCTTCCAGCATAATGTGCTAGAATTTCATAATGTGTTTGAGTTCCAACATAATATGCGGGAAGTTTATATGCAGGAGCTCTATAATCCAGCATATTATGCTGGAACTTTCCGTGTCTGAAATTCCAACATAATATGCTGGAAGTTTATACGCAGGAGCTCCATAATCCTGCATATTATGCTGGAATTTTTCGCTTTTTAGCAAAATAATGACTATTTTTCAATGACTTTATAAACGCTGACTATTTTTCAGTAACCGGTCCAAAAATTGGCTAGCCCGTGCTATTTTTACCTAATAATATAACACCACCCTCTTTATTTGACATTAAACTAATTGGGCGTGTGTAGAATGCGGAGGGTCGGCAACGTCTTGGAATGAAAATTGTGAAACAAATTAGAAGCAAGGTTATGTGCACTTGAAAATGTTGGGATGTTAGTGTCTAGAAACTTGGTACGGCATGATGATTTATAATAATTATCACAGTAATATATATACCCACCAAGAGAGTCCCTTTCGAATTTGACGTTGTATCCACATATAGGAGAAGTCTCCTCTTCTTTCAGTGGCAGACACTTTTTGCTAATTAGTATGTTCCACAATATGGAAAATGTGTACGATTATTAAGTTCAAATCTAATCCTTCTTCCCATATCTCAAACCCACCCGAAATATTTAAAGGAATACTCAAAGATATGGGGCGTCATTTATCAAATACACCCGAAATATTTAAAGGAATACTCAAAGATATGGGGCGTCATTTATCAAATATATATGTGGTCAACATGTACTTCTAACTTAATTATGTGATCAGCACAGTAATACGTTTTTTGGAAATAATTCAGAATAATTGCACTAGCTATATATCGGAGTATCCCTTCTTCTTCTTTTTTTTCCTTTCACACTCTTGGATCTCATTTTAATTGACAACGTCTAATGGAGCAATGAAACTTGAAATGTTAATTTAACTTCTTTTTTTTTTATATTAATTGGTTAGATGTTGTATTTATCATGAAGAAACTGAGGGGACTAGGCGTAACCTCAAACTTATATCAGAAAAGAATGGTGCACCAGGCCATTCTTCAAAAAATTGGAGCCTTTAAACAAAATGACTCCTGAATTAGACCATAGAAATTAGCTTTATCATATCTAGCTCTAAGGCTTGGCAGTTACCACTTATCAAGTTGAAGAGGTCCCTTTGCTTTTCCAGGTAGCTGCTGGAAGCTATAAAAGAAGTTAGCATCCTCCAATGTTGTTGCATGCTTTGCCAATGCATCAACAACATGGTTTGCTTCCCTGTAACAATGCGAAATTCTTATCGTTTGCAGTGGCGAAACCAGAATTTTCATTAAGGGGTGTCAAACAATAAATAATTAGCTACATCGAAAGTCAAGGGGAATCAACGTATAGTAAATATACATAAAATATAAAAAATTATCTAGCAATATAGTGTAAACTTTCGGCGAAGGGGTGTCATTGACACCCCTTGGTTCAATGTGGCTCCGCCACTGCTCGCTTGGTCTATTCTCTGTAAGATATCCTCTATAACTTCCTTCAATTTGCAATTGTTTGTGTCTATGTTTTGCAGCATATCAACAATCATCAAAGAATCCAGTTGGAGCTCAAAATTGGTGATTCCATGTTGCAAACATGGTTGTACACCAGTTCTAGCAGCTAACACTTCTGCCATGATGTTACTCTTACAATGTACTGGTACTGAAAAAGCAACAATAAGGTCCCCAGCTTCATTTCTTAGAATACCTCCAATGCCTGCCTTGCTTTCTTCCTTCATGTAATTTTCATCAGTGTTCATTTTAAATTTACCTGGTTCCGGTATGATTCATGTAACTGGGAACACTTTAAGAACAGGTTTGAACTTCTCTATAACTTCACAGAGTCTAGTCCAAGGCCATGGAAAATCACAGTTAGGGAAACTAATTCCCAATGCTGCCTTAATATTCCAGTAGATGTTAGGCTCCATACTCCTATTCAAAAACTTTTTTTGAGTACCATATTTACATGAGCACCAACTTTTCCACATTTCCCATACAATCACCACAGGAGTTATCTGCAACAAATATTTGTGAACCTCATTTTTAGGTCTAACTCCCCACCATTGGGACATTAAACTTCTAATAGTGTTCATCTGCCCATTAACCCCCAAAGGAGCACCAAACGTTTTCCATAGATAAACAGCAGGCCGACTCTCTACAAAAAAAATGCTGAATTGTCTCACAATTGGGTATCACACAACATAGACCCCTAGATACCATTGGTTTTCCAAATCTGAATAATGTATCATCAAAAGGAAATTTTTTCTGAAGCAACCTTCATGTTAGGAATGATATCTTTGTTGGAATGTTCCTATTCCACAGTCTAGATAGCATTAAGTTTGTAGGTCTTCTTTTTCTAAGGACTTGCCAAGCTGAATCATAAGAAAAATTACCATCTGTTGTAGGTTCCCATAGTGCATAGTCATTTCTTATTTTGGTCTCCAATCTTCTCTGTCTGAACTTGTTGTACCATGTTTTCTGGAAGTGCTTCACTCAGTTTGTTTTCATCCCATCTTCCATCTTGTATGAAGTCTTTGACTGTAGGCTTGGCAGATCTTGAGACGATTGGATATGTATTGGCCAAAGGCCCTTTACCTGTCCAATTGTCCCACCAAAAACTATAATCTCCTTTGTTAATCATCCAACAGATATTGGCCTCTGCTTTCCCTCTCATTCCCAGTCATATTTCTCCAGATGTATGATTGCTTTGGTTGTTCCTTTGAGTACCACAGGGTGTCCTCTAGAGCAGTATTTTGCTCTAAGAAAATCTGTCCATAGATTTTGTTATGTCCTAAAATTCCACCACCTTTTGATAGCAAAAGTGCCTCCAATGTCTTCAAGGCTTCTTATACCAATATCACCTTCCTCTTTGGGATAGCACAAATTACTCCAAGAGCTCCAATGGTATTTTGTCTTGTCATTAGCACTTCCCCAGAAGAAATTGGCAAAATATTTCTCCAAAATTCTGTATATAGCTTTGGGAGGATTCATTGCTGCAAGAGTGTAAGTTGGAATAGCCTGCAAAACATGTTTAACCAAAAGTTATTTTTCCTCCATAAGACACCAATTTGCCTTGTCATCCATTGAGTCTCTTAGCTATCTTAGAAACAAGACCATCAAAGTAGACTATCCTCTTCCTTCCAACAAAAATAGGGCATCCCAAATAAACAAAAGGAAAAGCTTTATTGAGAAATCTTGTACTTGTTCTCATTCTGTTTATCCTAGATGGTGAAGCTTTAGGGTCTGTCAAGAAGAAACTCTTATCCTGATTGACTAATTGTCCTGAATCTTCTTCATATTTCTACACCACCTTCATGACAAGTCTAATTGACTTAGTGTTTCCAGCAGTAAAGATCACAATGTCATCTGCATAAGACAGATGACTCACCTTAAGACCCATGGGACTTATAGAGAAAGGGGTAAAGTTACAATTATGTTATAGATTATTAAGTATTCTGGAGAGAATTTCAGCTGCCAACAAAAACAAAGATACGGATTATGGATCTCCTTTCTTGAGCCCTTGTGAGGAAGTAAAAAACACCCTTTTGATTCCATTAATAATGATTGAATACCATACATTTGAAAGTAACATCCATACCATTTCAATCCACTCTTCACTAAACCCAAACCTTCTCAGTACAGATGTAACAAAAGACCATGATAATCTGTCATAAGCTTTTTCCATATCCAACTTAATAACCATATTACCACCTTTGTTGGGTAAAAATATTCCTTGAACAATTTCTTGCGCCATTAGTACATTCTCTGTAATAGATCTACCTTTTATGATACCGCTTTGATTCTCAGAAATCAATCTAGGGAGCATAGGATTTAGCCTTATGCACAACATCTTGGAAATAATTTTAAAGGAAAAATTCGACAGGCTAATTGGTCTCATATCCGAAAATTGGATGGTGAGTCTATCTTAGAAATCAAGGCAAGGCAAGTATGACTAAAGAACTTAGTAATATTGCCCCCGGTAAAGAAATAACTCACAAAATTAGTAACATCTGACTTTATGATTTCCCAACATTTCTGATTAAAAAAAGGCCACTAAAACCATCCAGTCCTGCTGAACTAGAAGGACACATGTTGAAAACAACTTCTCTTACTTCTGCCTCTTCAGGAATAGAAGTTAGATAAATATTATCTGCTTTTGTTACAAAGCAAGGGATATAATCCCAAGAGTCTTCTGTTCTCCTTAGCTGATTTTAGATTAAAAATATTCTTAAAATGTTTGATAGCTGCTTTGGAAATTCCCCCCCCCCCCCCCCCCCCTGGATCCAATTTTCTCTATGATTCTTGATTTTGTGTATTTGCATTCTTCTCCTTCTATCCCTTATGACGCCATGAAAGTACTTGTTGTTATCACCTGCTTTAAACCATCTCAATAGAGCATCTTGCATGGACAACCACTTAACATATTTTGCATGAGCTTTATTAAGTTCCTGCCTAGTAACCTCATCATTGTTGATCGGTTCTTGTTCCTCGAGTCTCTGTATTTTCGACTCCCATTCTGCTAAGTTAATATACACATCACCAATAGATTCTTTAGACCATACACTGAGTCTCTTGCTAAGTGCCTTCAACTTTTGCTGTAAAATCCACATCGGGTTGCCTGTGATATGGGAATTCCATACTTCCTGTACTGGCTCCTGAAAACCATTTTGTTCTGTCCAGAATTCAAGAAATCTGAAGTACTTTATGATTTCTTGTTGGTTATTAGAGCATTTCATGAGTAAAGGTCTATGGTCTGACCCTGTTCTCACAAGGTGTGTCACGCTATTATTCTGGAATTTCTGCAGCCACAAATCATTAACCATAATTCTATCTAATCTCTTCCAAATTCTCTTTCTTGGTCTTCTATTATTACACCATGTTAATTCACAATTGTTCATACAATTAGAGAAATCAATACTTCTACTGATTCTGTATGGTCTACCTCCAAGTTTCTCATCAGGATCCAAGATTGAGTTAAAATCTCCTCCCACACACCATGGGCCCCTTACCAAAGTACTGACACTTTCCAAGGTATTCCAAAGTTCAGTTCTTTCTAATAAGGAACACTTAGCATATACAACAAAAACAAAGACCCTCACGTCATCCCTCCCATCCTTGATATTTACAGTTATTTGTTGCTCATCACTTACCAGAATGGTTGCTTGACAATTTAATGTCCAAAAGCACCATATTTTGCCATTGTCATTAGAAATATATTGATGGAATCCTAGAAAAGATCTGTATCCCTTAATTTTTTTTGTATGAACAAAAGGCTCCATAATGGCTATAAATTCTATTTTGTTGATAGAAATTAAATGTTTTAATATGTGTATGGTCTTTTTTGACCTCACTCATCTTATATTCCAAAAAATTGCGTTGATCATAAAAAAAATTATGATAGTTTTGATACCCCTTTCTTCTGGTCAGGGGCAGTTCTATTTCTATTTCTGTATCTTTTTCCTTCCCTTTTTTTTTTTTTTTTCGCTTGTTCCTCTCCTTCTTGGTGACAAGTTTTCTGTGTCTGCAGATTCTCCTGTTAATTTGTAATTCGGATCGTCATCTACTTGATCTGTTGGAATGTTTGCTTCCATGATACTGTTTCCAATCTCTTCCTCATTGTGTAGAATGTTCTGTCCACCATTCAGCTCTACAAACAAACTAATACCTTTATGATTTCTAATTTCTGTTCCGACACTAGAAGATTCTGAACTTGTTTCTTCCACCCTTTGTATGCTGTTATTTTGATCCTTTAGAGTCATATCGATTCCTTTTGTGATTTGTAGTCTCTTGTCCTGTAATATTGAGCTTGTGTCTTGTGACTCATCTTCTAGTTGCTTTTGTTTCACCTCCGGACTATCACTCCTCCTTTGAGAATTTACTTCATGTTGTTGTGTTTCATGGTTCCCAACATTAGAACTTCCCATATTGTTACATAATTCATTAAAATACTTTGTCAATTGTGCTGGCAAATGAGTAATTTTTTCTCTATTTTTATCCCTTTTACTGGTTGTTTTGAAAGTTACTTTTTTCCTCTTCTTTGGCACCTTCTTGGTTTCTTTTGTTCTTCTTTTTCTTTGTTCTGGTATTCACCTCATCCATTCTTTTATTTTCTTCTGGTATTATAATCTTATTGTTCTCACTGGTGGTAGCAATAGTTCCACCCTTGTCTTCATTGTTTGTGACCTTCACTTTATTTTGCGCGCTTCTTGATTGTTTTTCAGTATCGGCTGCAACTGCTTTCTTTTCCTCTGCTGGTCTCTCCTTCTCCAAAAGTGCCCCTAGTTTTGGTGTCTCATTGCTTTTGGTTTCAGTGTCCCTATTTTCATTTATTCTTCTTCTTTCCAATACTCTGCAGTTAATCAGAGAATGTCCCAACTTCTTGCAATGCTTGCAATATTTAGGAACGTTTTCATACTCCAATTTCTGTTCAAAACCTTTCAAAGGGGAATCATCATCCCCATCCCCTACCCAAACACTAGTAAGTAAAGGTTTGAGCAGATCAACTTCTAACCTTACTTTAGCCATACTTGGTCTTGTTTTGCCTCTTGTCGCAATGTCCATTTCCAGAGGAATTCCAGCTTCTTTTGCTATTTGTTTCACATAGTGCCATGTATGTAAGTGGAATGGTAAATCAGGAATATTAACCCACACTGGAACTATTGGTAAATCTTCCTCAGGCTTGAAGTCCGGACTCCATTTCTGGAGCCACATTTGGTGTCCCTCAATGTTATTATACAAGAAGTAATAATCTTCTACTGATCTCCTATACCAAACCGTGTTATAATCTTCATCATTTGTAAAGTCTAGGAAGACGTTGTGATTGTCATAAACTCCGATTTTAAGCACATTATTATTATTATTATTATTATTATTATTATTATTATTATTATTATACAAGATGTAAGAGAGATTAGATGAATGGCAATTTATACTATACAAACATCGTGTCAGAGTGTAAAAATTTACTCTTATCGGTCCACTTTAATTGATTTTTTGGCTCTTTTCATATATATTAAGGAATTCACCTTTAACACTAATTAATAATAAAATTGATCATATTAACCTTAATTTATTCATTGAAAATATAACAAATACTCTTACGTTCTTTATTTCAAGATAACTTTGGAAAAAGAAATTAATTTTTTTTATATCTGAAAAAATCAAATATTTTGGACCGCAAAAAAGGATCAAAAAATGAATTAAAGTGGATCGGAAAGAGTACACGGGCAAGAATCTAGACTTAAAAACTGGAGAGATGCATCAATATGTAGAAGTACTTCCAAAATGGCTGTAAAGACACGTGGTGATGCTTGTTGGCATAGCAAAAAGTGTCTTGCCATAGTCCAATTCCATGAGCTGGTTTACCACCTCAGTTTTTCTTTTAGCACCAAGTTATTTTTTCAAATTCCAACTCTAGTGTCTAATTTGCCTGAACCTGTAGAAGGAAAAAGAACTTAAATTGTAGGTTAGAAATGCATGGTAATTTCCCTAGCTAGTTTCCCTTTTTCTTAATTTTGCTTTATTTCCTTTTTCTGTTATCGAGTACATTGAATGTTTATTAATCACGAGTCCAACTGTATTTGCAGTTATTAAAATCTGGAGTAGTCATTGGTTCATCTAAGTTAAGATCACTTAGAATGAACATTTCTTGGGCACTTGCGGACACCAATGGAAAGAAAAGGTCATTTAATCACCATCTTTTTTTACAAGACATTGAGTCCCTAATCAGTCTAATGCTATCTTTTGTTTTGCAAAAACTTTACCAGTTAATTTCCTCAAAGGCCAGTTTAACTTTATCATCTGTATGATGGAATTTAATCTTTACAACTAATAAAGTAGTGTATATAAAAGGAGTAATTGTAACCGGCAAGCTTAACTCTAATCTCTAGTTTATCAGTTCTAGCGTGTCATGGAAAGTTGTCTTTGGCCCATTGCTGTAATTTTTTATTAATATCCGCCAAAGTTGTAACTTAATGGCCAAGAGAAGAAAACCAATTCACTTTATAACCATGATTAACTGAAATAGTTAGCGTCCCTTTGATAACTTGCAATGTCATGACACATATTGTCCGGCTTTGACCTAACAAATTTTAGGTGTTTGTCTCTTGAACTACACCGTCATCATGTCCAAAAATATGCATATTATATGTACTCGTGTTATATCTTATAAAATTATATATTAATTTTCTACTCCCCATTTAAATATGAGATTTGCCAAAAATGTCCCGTGTAACTCTCCTTCGGATGCTTGCTAGCCCTGAAATCCATCAATTATTTTCTTTAGCCCGCCTTCTTTTTTGGCCTGCCCTCTTGGCATTACATGCAATTATCTCCAGAACTTCATCATATGCTAAAATTAAATAAAAATTAAAAAAATACTATGTTGGTAAGAGGCATTTTAAAAGAATATCGTGCTTCGACGCTAGTGGCATTTTAGCAATTTCAAGGAGGGTTGGGCAAGTTGTATAGCTCTATAAAATAGCTAAAATTTCCACCTGAGTACATATGCCTAGAGCTTTGTAACAGAAAGTAGAGAGAGAAAGAGAGATAGTTATGAGAGAAATAAACACAAAGGCAACATCAGACAGCTCCTCATCATTCTGGACATGGAGATCTCCACTTCCTTACCTTTTTGGAAGTTTGGCGATAATGTTGGTACTCATTGTAGTGGCACTCATCGTCCTCGCTTGTTCCTTCCATAAACGCCTTTCCTCCTCCGCCACCTCGTCGGAGAAATCTGCACGCCCGGCGCCCAAAATAATTGTGGAAATGTCTCCGAGAGTCGTCGTAATCATGGCCGGCGATCAGAAACCCTCCCACATCGGAGTTCCTATTTCTTCATCATCTGATTATAAACCTTCTGACTCAGCTCTGTGATTCACTCAGTCTTCTATTGTACTTGAAATTTTGCTTTCCCTCTTTTTGTAATATTTCGGAATATGTGAAAAAAAAGGTTGAGAAATAGTAGATCGTTTTCTGATCAATCATGTGTTTTTGGCATAATCTATTTAAGAGTTTTAATTTGCTATATATAATCGTGGAAGAGAGATATTTGATTTGTTCGGTTGAATCAAAAGTACTAAAATTAGTACGAATTTATAGTATGGGGTTTCTGTGAGCAAAATAAAAATCTAAGGTGAATCAAATTAGGAATTTTCTTTTTTCATGTGTCTGGCTAATTTGAGGGCTGAATTTTTTTTCTTTCAGTCCTGTGCTTTCCCTTACTAGAGAGTCCGGTTTTTACTTCTTGTTGGAGTTTACGCCAGGGGTAGGCCTAAAGATTTATCAAGAAAAAGTTCTAAAATTTAAATTTATTACTGGAGGATTGCTCCATTCATTTGATTACAGGGAGAGAAGAGACTCAAAAATATATAGTATAGTACAATTCAGAAGTATGAACATGGACATACTGCTGAAAATGGAGTGAAGAAGAAGAAGAATTAGGAGTTTACAAAAGTGTTGCTAGTGGGGTTTTAGTGGTAAATGTGGTTAGTGGCAATAACCTTTTTGTGGGAAAATGGATAGGGATGCGGCGAACCGTTCACGCAAAAAAGAGGAAAAAGTTGGAAGAACGAATAAATGAGTAGATGATGACAAAGAAAGAGAGAGAGAGAAATAAAATAAAATTAAAATATTAAAATATTGTCATTGGGAAAAGGCAAAGAGCAACAGAGAGCTAAGTGTAATGCGTGTCGATACTGTGAGTAATAAAAACACTTGTCAGAGAGGGCTCTCCTTTTTCTGTATGTGGCACTCCCAATTCCTAAACTCAATGTCTGCACTTCATATTTTTTGCATATAATATTCCGTCGGATATTCCTTGCTAAACGTACTTCCACGGCCCGCCGCGGCTGTACAAAAAAGCACCTGAGATTTCTTAGTAATAAAGCACTTGATAATATTTTTTCTATATAATACTTTGCTTCCCATTTATTTACCCTCAGACCCTTGCCATACTTTTCGCTTTTTAGATTCAAACTTATTAATTTTAAGTATGTATTTAAATATTAAATCTTTTTAAAAAATTTAAAAAAAATCACTTTGAAAACTATGTAAAAAGTTACTACAAGTCACAATATTAATAATTCAAAACATTTAAGAGACATGAAAAAATTACTGTCAAAATCTAACTCTCAAAATTCAAACATCGTCACCTAAATTGAAATGAAAGGAGTAGTTAATAAAATTTGAAGAACAAGTGACATTATATCATATCTAAATTTATATTTTTCTTTTTTTTTGAGATAATGTTAGATTGTGCAAATACTTTGAGAATATAGAAAGATTTTTGAATCATGTGGTCTAAAATAAGCTAAACAAAGTTATGTAGTTATAATTCATCTTATTTAGCATAAATTTAAAATTTTAAAGTAAATTAATTTATTATGTAACAAATATAGAAATATATTATTCTATTTTGGACGAATTAAAAAGTAAAAAATGACACATAATTTCGGATAAAAGGAGTATAGTATTTGCACAATTTCAAGAATATAATTCATTTCTATTCACTATTCAAAGTTTAAATTTCGGTGTGATGCTTTATCTGATAATCTATAAAATGATAAGTTGAATAAAATACTTAGTAAATTAAACTAATGAAAATTATGCTAGTTAAAAACGGTATATGATATTAAGATTTAATGGCGAGGAGTAGTTTAATTGGAAAAGATTATATTAGTCAAAAGCCGAGAAACCTAAAATTGACGCTAAAGCATAGAGCACCATCACAGATTACATATCTTCATGTTGGCCCAGAAAGATAGCGTTTCATAATTAACTCAGACTTTTACACGTTAGTAGCAAGTCCACAATGCTCTGAAAAAAATATTTATTTGCTTTCTATGTTTACACTAAATTAATTAATTTAATCTTAAGAGTTTATGTGCAAGAATACGAATACCGGGTGCAGATAAGTTTTATCCCTATTTTCAACCTTGTTGAAGTCCAATCCGACCATATGTCCAGGAATAGAAATAAACAACACAAACTAGATTGCTAAGGCAGGTAATGAGCAAAATAAGATACTACAAAAAAAAAAATTATGAAATTTTCATTTCTAAAATTTGGATTAGGTTCTACTTTTACCTCAATAATTGAACTGTACGAGGTTGACTAAAATGAACTACTCCAATATGAGCATAATAGATGTAGAGAATTATATTGCTAATTCTACTAGTTTATTGGGCTAAAGATAAATGTTGTAATTGTATTTGAAATGTATGAGTACGTAGATACACATATCATTGCAACTCTTAGAAATGCATAAATCTAAATTCTCTAAAGCAATTACGAATAAACAAGCAGCCTCTCTGTCGCAGTACGTATCGCAACCTTTTCCTAGCTCATCACCTCCTCACACGTTGCAGAGCTAAAATAGTTGAAGAACATTTATAGGAATATGAGTTGAAAAGAGAAACTTTTGCCAAAAAAAAATAATAATAATAATTTTGGGGCAAAGATGCATGGAGCAAATTTTTATTTTCAAATATTTACGTAAAAGAACAAGGATTTTAGATAGTTCCATTTTTATTTTAATCAATAATATGATTCGTAAAATTAAAAAATGTTTCGGTTAGATGCGTTCTTCTTTTCATCTTTCCAAATTAAGTACAAAGATCTTTACTGTCATATCTACCTTCCAACTTATTGGTCAAACACTTGCACAAAAATACTTAATACTATTAATTTGTGAACTACATCCACTAAATCATAAAGAAATGTGGACATTTTAGCCCAAAAGAGGGGGGGGGGGGGGGGGGGGAGGAAACTCTATAGTTTTTGTTTTTTTTTAAAACAAGAATAGTAAAATTTGGATAAACTTCATTAAGAAGTTGAAAGCGCCAAAGGACTAAATTCGCTAATGGGCAACCCTTGGTTAACGAAAAAAATAATAAAGGAAGGTTCAATTGACCACTTTTGAAAAAGAGCTCTAAAAAGCAGAAGATCTGAAAACTCGTGTTTTTTTTGTGCATTCATTGGCCATAGGCATCTCAATGAGTTACTATCATCCGTTTGATCAAGAATACGCTGCCCATAAACCTGTTTCTAAGAGGTTATTTGGATTGGCTTTTAAGCTCCTCAAATAAGCTTTTAAGTTTTTTTTAGTTTTTTATTGTTTGACAAAGTTAAAAAGTGCTTAAAATAAGTTTAAAATTATTTAAAATAAGTTAAAAACAATAAGCTGGATAATCCAACTTATTACTTTTTAACCTATTTCTGCTGAAAATTAAGTCACTTTTACAAACCAATCCAAACAGGCTCTGAATCTGAACCTTTCACGTGCAAATTTCTGAATTTAGCCCCAGGCACCTCCTAAGTAATTAGGGAGCGACATCTAAACTAATAAAGAGATTGTGAGACTAACTTTAATTTTAGGAATAAGTTGATTTTCTTTTATTTTTGTTATGAAAAGTGAATGTAATTTTGTTTAACATCTTATGATCAGGGGCGGATGTAGTATATACTCAGCGGGTTCAACTGAACCCATAACTTTCGACGCGGAGTAAAAATATATATATAAAAAATCATTAAAATTACAAAAATAGTACACATGAACCCATAAATTTAAAAATATAATGGGTTCAATACTAAAAAATTTAAAAATTGAACCCATAGGGTTTAAATCCTGGATCCGCCTCTGCTTATGATGCTCATAACTTAGCGTGGCAAACGGGCGGGGCAGGGCGGATAGGGTGGGTAGAAAAGGGATAAATGTAAAAATGGATAAATTATTTGACCCGACCCATATTTAATACAAATAAAAATGGGTTAACCGGCAGATAAAATGGATATTAATATTATCCATGGCTTCTTGAATGTGATCACTTTTGTGAGAATTTCTAGTCTTCTAAACGTGAGGAACCTTTAATTTGAAGCTTTACAAATATAAAAGTTAAACTCATTAGTTATTCGTTGGTTATTCATTTTCTAAGGGGTTGTTTGGTATGAGGTATAAGAAGGTATAATGCTAGTATAAAAATTTAATACCAAGTTAATATTTTGTTTGGTTAGCAAACCTGGTATAAGTTATCCCGAGATTAAAATTAGTACCGGAATAACTTATACTTTGTAGAGGGTGGGGTAATTAGTGCCGGGATAACTTATACCTTATTCTTAGAAATTACGCAATTGTCATTTTTAATACAACATACCAAACAGTGGATAAAAAATAATACCAGGATAACTAATCCAATCATAACTAATCCCAGCATAACTTATCCCGGCATAAGCCGTATTCAAACCAAATGATCCCTAAGTGGATAATATGGTTCTTATCTATATTTGACCCATTTTTAAAAAGTTCATTATCCAATCCATTTTTAATGGATAATATGGATGGATAACTATTCTTTTATCTATTTTGCCACTTGTTTACCCCCAAAATCGGATAACAATTGAATTTATACGCGGTTTTAAGGATATGCGATCTAATTTGATACAAAGTGATAAATCAGATTTAATATGGAAGGATAAATAGAAAAATAAATGCAAACCATGCAGATTGAATAACTTGAGCCTCGCAAGGTTAATTTCCTTCGAATTTAGATGTGATATTATTGAAGCGAGAATAATATGAACAAAGCTGAAAAAAAATAATATCTTGTTCTCTTAAGTATGTTACAATCTCCCTAATGAATTACTTCATTCCCTTTATATATACAAAGAGATGAAACCTTTAAGGTATTATTTTATAAGAAATTATTTAGACGTTGGTTCCCTTTTTGACTAAATTCCGTAATTTCTGCCATAATGATTGGTTAATGGTGAGAATCACGGATACTTGCCGTGTGAGTTGGCAAAGCTTTTCTTCGAGCTCGTTATAAACGGGGTCGGTCGTGCCTCCGATAAATTCGAGGGCAAATCTGATGGTCTTGTTCGAACTTTGATCCTCGATATCGAGCTTAGTTACATCTGTAACTTCGATATCTTACGTAAGTGCCGAGCCTTGACCTATTATTCCAGATGCCTCGATCGGGCATAGAGCTCTGTTCTACCAGTATACAGATAGTCCCTTCGTTTTTTGGAGAATTAAGCGATTAAAAATGATATGAACCCTCGGTCCTTGCATTGATAAATCATGATAATGGGTACATGACATAAGTGATAAGAATAGTGGAAACATCCCGTCAGTCCGGTCTTCGAGGTATTTAATGTATGTCAGTTGACTGTCGGCTACCTTGGGAGATGAACCGCCGTTTGAGGAACCTATAAATACCCTTTAATCCGTTTGTTAAAACTTTTACGCTCAAATCCTTCTTGCATTCGAAGAACTTCATCTTCTTCATCTTTTTTATCTTCTGGTTTTCTCATTGACAACCTCAAAGCTTCCCCTTATCAACAATCTCTTTCCTTCAGTTTTTTATAAAAATGGCAAAAACTTCAAAGTCTATTCCTAAAAAAGAAGCGCCTTCTTCTTCAAAACCTCCTGAAAACGCTCTTCACGTTGCTACTAAGGAACCCCCTCTAAGATCATACATCCCTATTGGGTGCCCTACTGTGCCTAATTTCAAGGTTGAGAATACGCCCATGGTACCGGATCGATACAAACCAGTCTCGAGGTACATATGTACGATCACGGACAACATCCTCGATAAGGTTAAAAAGGATTGCAACTAGGTAGGCAAACATGTCGTGGTTCCTACCCCTAAAGAATCAATTACCACATACGTGGAGGGTTTCTCAAGTGTTTATACTTACCCTTTCACGTTGGGTCCTCTAGGCCCAGTTATCATAGCCTTTTACAAAAGGTATGATGTGACGCTCGGGCAGATACATCCTTTATTTTGGAGGATCGTGATTCTGCTTCGATTCTTTGTGAACAAGGTCGAGGAATTTCCATTCACCATCGACCATCTCATGCACCTGTACAGTCCTCGACTTTACCGATGGGGTTAATTAAGCTTGCACGCCGAGCCACCAAGACCTTGTTCTCAAGTATCAATGAGGATCGAGACCGAAGCTGGTTTGGTAGATTTGTTCGAGTAAGGACCTCAAACTTAATCCCGGCTACGGACATGCCGTTACCTGAGAAATGGAACATGAAACGTAAGTTTAGCTTTGCCTTCGGTATTCCTTTTATTGCTTTTCATTTCATTTGGTTTCTCATCGATGTTATGTGATGCAGTTGTTGCCCAGATGCCAAATCCCATTCCCAAACTTAAAGAGTAGGTCGAGGGCATTATGACACAGAGACCTTATTCCAAGAGCTTATGGCGTGAGCTCTCGAAGGGCCGATGGGAGCCTCGTAATCATGGTAAGGGTTTTTCCCTAATAATACATCTGATCTCATTTTTTTTATCATCAGTCTTTGATCCGTTATATTTTCATTTTCAGGTTTAGGAAAGGACGTCGAGATGAGGCCTCCATCAACTGATAATGATATACATGTCGATCCCTCTGCTTCAAAACAAGGCAAAGAGAAGAAGAAAAGAAAAGCTTTGAGTCCCTCGACCCCTGAAAGGAAAATACCGAGGAAGCGACTTGCGTAGAAACCTAAGAAAACCAGCGCCCGAAGACTTTCATCGGACTTGCTCAATCAGTTGAGGGATGAGTCCGAGGAAGAAGAAGATTCTGAGTTAGTGGCCCGTGTGAGAAGCGGCTCCGAATTACCTCAAGCCATGGAGGCCGTAGAATAAACAGTGGTTGAAGTCTCAGAGAGAGTCGAGACCGATTTGGCCCGAGCTAGTGATGTCGAGAAAGAAAATGTGACTGGTACATCCCGGTCAGAAGATAATGTACCCAAAGAGGCACTTGGGTTGATTGACCTTTCTCGGTCGCCTTCGTTCACAACTTCTATGATAAACGAGGCCCATGTGTTGAAAGGTAACCTCGACGAAGGGCCCCAAGGAGTAGCCGATTCTTTCCACAATTCTTTTGACGACCTAGATTCTGCTGCTTCGGAGGATGTTACCGGTTTGAGCGACCTACCGGTACCAAGGAAGATACCGTCCGCGGGAGCTGGGGGGTCCTCTTCGAGCCCGAAATTGGTAAACCAGTTCCCTGCTCCGAGTGTTGATCCTACTCGGAGGCGAGCAATATATATGTCCATCCCGGAGGATGCCCGAGTTCTTTCCGCTCTGGTGGGAATTGCTAGTTACCTTCGGTTCTTGGTGAACGAAGAGTATCAAATCAAAATGAACAAGGTATAGGCGCCCTGCCTTTTCAACGAAGCTCAACAGGCGCTGAATCGGGTAATTTCGCATATCCCTTTGTTATATACTTAGATTCAATAGTGAATAACCCTAACATCTTCCTTTGTGTTTGTAGGCCTCGGTGCTTCATCATGAGGCCTTTATCCGATACCGGGAGGAGTTTAAGCATCACGAGGCCGAGACTCGGGAGCTTGCCGAGAAGAGAGGATACTGATAAGTAGGGATTTTAGCCTATTAATTGCTCTCTTTTACATGTGTTTTGGACCTAAAATGTGTGAAGGTATTCCCGAAAACTAACTTAATATGCTTGCTTGCAGGGATTGTTCAAAATGAGCCAAAGGAGCTATAATCAACTTATAAAGAAGTCAAAACTTGAACAAAAACCAAAACTGGGCCAAGAGGTGTGGAACGCGGACCGTGACAAAAAAGTGCGGCCGCGAAAGTATCAACGCGGACGCAACCATTATTTCGCGGTCCGCGATATGAAGAATCAGAAAGATGGTTTTTTAGGCACAAACATGAACGCGGACCGCGACAAGAAGATGCGGCCGCGAAAGTACTAGCGCGACCGCGATGGGAATGTCGCGGACCGCGGTTGCTAAGGTTCAGAGAGTGCATAATTCAAGCAAAAATGAGAAGGGCGGTCATGCCAAAGTTACGCGGCCGCGGAAGTCTCTCACGCGGATGCGGTAGAAATTTCGCGGTCCGCGAAACAAGGTTCAACCTAGGTCTAGATGTGAAGAAACACGGACCACGTTCAGAATTACGCGTCGCAAAAGCAAGTGTGTGGCCGCGGTCAGAATTACGCGGCCGCAAAACTTTCGTAGGGGTATTTTTGTCCGAAAATTTCAGCTTAGTATAAATAGATCTTTTTGTCAATTCTAGGTTATATGATGTTTTTGCTAAGTACGTGAGACGGCTAGGTTTACCTTTTTGGGAAATTTTGTACAAGATTTACTTTATAACATTAGATTTTCATCTTTTAATTTAGTATTATGGATTATATCTTCTCCTTTTCTTTGATTTCTGCTATTATTATGAGTAGCTAGACTCATAACTAGAGTTGTGACTCAATACTAGTGTGGGTATTTAATGGGTCTTGAATTTTAGGGCTTGAATGTCTGTGGGTTAGTGATATTTAGCTTAGTTCTTGCTAGAATTATAGAATTAGTAGTTGCAAATACTGATTCATGCCTTTATAATTTGGTCTCTTCTTGAGAAAGAGGGATTAAGTCTCGGAAAACTAGGCTAACAAGGAATTGGGGTGAACTCAAGAAATTGATAGCCCCAATTAAAGGGTTAAACCTAGAGATAGTAATACCCGACTTGAGCTAATATCACATGACTTGCATGAATACCCAGTTGGACTTGAGAAAGCCAAATTGGGCAAAATCACTCAAACTATCGAGAGATATAGAGTGAGTACTTGGGTGTGATGGCTATATTACGATCCCAAATTAATCAAGCTTGCCCTAGATTCTTACTACCCGTTAGATGTCCACCTAGGCGAAAGTCACTACTCTAGTCCTTTTAAACACTTGAAAACCAACATCAAAAATATTGTACTTAGCTTTAATCTTAGCAAACAATAGAAATAGAAATAGAAGTAGAATCAACACTATCATGTTTGGAAGTGCAATTAGGAACAACACATTTATCTAGATTTAGATAAATACCTAATTCCAAATCAATTAACTTCTTGTGGAAATCGATCCCGGTCTTGTTGGGTAAATATGCATCGACCATCCTCGCTACTCAATAGTGGTGTAGGTTTGGACCTGATCAATTTTTGGCGCTGTTGCCGGGGAGTTAGACGGTCTTAGCTATATATCTAACTATTTGTGTGTTTTGTTTTTCTTTCCTTCCGTTTTTCTAACTTTTGTGTGTCAATTGCTTTTAGGTACCAAATGGTTCTTAACGAGGTCCTCGAACATATTCCTCAGGGGGAGGAGGTAGATTAAAATGAAGTGGATGAGGTTCATCTTGAACCTCAAGTACAAAGAAGAGGCCGCCCGCCTCATGACAACATTCCAAACCCTCCCCCACCTCCTCTAAGGGCAGCACACCGGGTGTTGCCCAATGAAGGCTACGCAAGTGCAATTGTCCCGCCCCGAATTCGGGCAGGCAATTTCCAAATAACCAATGTCATGCTTACTCTATTGGAACAAAGGGGTTTCTTCACCGGAGCTCCACATCAGAACACATATAAGCATCTCAAAGGTTTTGTAGACACATGTTGGGGGAGCAAGCAGATGAATGTATCTGAAGACGCTTTGAGGTTGAGGCTTTTCCCTTTCTCACTTAGAGGGAAGGCTTTGGATTGGCTTGAGAGGCTACCCAACAATTCCATCACCACTTGGGATGAGTTGGCCGAGAAGTTCATAGCAAAGTTCTTTTCTTCGGGACATATGGCAGCATTGAGAGATGAAATCCTTGCTTTTAGACAAGAGTCAAATGAACTGTTACATGAGATTTGGGAACGGTACCGGACAATGGTCAAAGAGTGCCCCAACAACGATATGACTGAAGCAATGATCCAGCAAACCTTTTATAGAGGTATCAACACAACTAACCAGTGTGTGGTGAATCAGCTCGCATGGGGTAACTTCATGAACACGCCATATTCAGAAGCATGTAAAATATTAGATGAGATGGTAGACACCTCTTCAGCTTGGCAAAGTCGGGCCAACGTTCCTTAGGGTGACCCTAATGTTATCCACCTTCACAAGGAACTCCATGATCACGGACAAGCCATAGCATAGTTGACAACTACCATGAATCAGTTAGCCAAGGCACAGCTTCAGCAGGTTCAGAGGCAAAGCAAGTAAATGCCATGGAAGGAGTGAATGTAATGATTAACAAGAGGAGACAAAGAGGTCAACAAGTTCAACACAATCAGGATCAATTTGAGCAAAGTGGTAGTGGGTACAACCAAGATGACTCTTATGACGATCAAAGTGAAGAGGTTCAATATGTGAACAATTACCAAGGTCAACGGAGCAATGCTCCAAATCAACAACAGTGGAGATCACAGGGAAACAATCAAAATTGGGGCAACCAAGGCCAAGGGAATTGGAATAGTGGAAACAACAACAATCCGAACAATTGGGGGAACAACAATCAAAATTGGGGGAATCAAGGAAATAACCAAGGCAATTGGGGTGGCAACAATAATAGTAATTGGGGAGGCAATGGAAACCAAGGGGGTTGGAACAATAATAATCAAGGGAACCAGAGGTCAGGCCCTCAAAGGCCCCCGATGTATCAACAACTCAACAACCCGCCTCCATATCCGTCACAAGGGCAAAGTTCTTCTAACAATGAGATGGGACGGATAGAAAGTATGTTCAAACAAATGATGGAAAGAAACGCCGACTCTGATGCCCAAATAGCCTCCCACAATACTTCTATAGGCAACTTGGAAGTACAAATGGGTCAAATTTCTCAAGCGTTGAATACGCGCCCTAAGGGGGTACTACCAAGTGATACGGTAGTAAACCCGAAGGGTGGGAACAATACAGGCTATGCTATGGCGGTGACCACAAGAAGCGGTAGAGGTGGAGATGCAAGTACCTACAATCCAAGAAAGAATATGAATAATGATTTGGTTGTGCAAGAAGATGATGAGATCCAAGCCAATGATGAGAAGGTGAATGATGAAGTGAGGATAGACATTGATGACAATGTGGAGGAGACACAAAATGATGTGAACTCATCTAGGGAACACGTGATAGACATACTGGAAATGATAGCGCCCAAAGCCAAGGCCCTTTGCCAAGGCCTCCTCCACCGTATCCTCAAAGGCTTGCAAAGCAAAACAACGAGAACCAATTCAAGAAATTCATTGATATGATGAAAAGTTTGTCCATAAATGTACCTTTGGTTGAAGCTCTAGAACAAATGTCGGTATATGCCAAGTTCATGAAGGACTTGGTAACAAAGAAGAGGTCAATGAATTGTGAGACGACCAAAATGACACATCAAGTGAGTGCCATTGTGCACTCCATGGCTCCAAAGCTAGAAGATCCCGGTGCCTTTACAATTCCATGCACTATCGGTAGTGCCAATTTTGCCAAAGCCTTGTGCGATTTGGGAGCAAGTATTAATTTGATGTCATATTCTGTGTTCATGACATTGGGGATTGGGCAACCAAGACCTACTTCCATGAGGTTGCAAATGGCGGACGGAACAATGAAGATGCCATTAGGGATAATTGATTATGTGCTGGTTCGGGTCGACAAGTTCATACTTCCCGCAGATTTTATGATACTCGACTGTAAGATTGACTATAAGGTGTCAATCATATTGGGGAGACCTTTCCTAGCAACAGGGAAGGCATTGGTTAATGTGGAAGCTGGGGAGCTCACCTTCCGGGTGGGCGATGAAAATGTTGTGTTCCATGTGTGCAAGTCAATGAGGCAGCCAAATAGCAACGAAGTATGCTCTGTTGTGGATCTAGTGACGGAGGTGATTGTTGATGACACGAGTGCTATGATCAATATGGAAGACCCTCTGGAGGCTGTGTTGTTGAATCAGGAGGATGATGAGAAGACAATCTTGATAGAATGTGCAAATGCTTTGCAAGGAATGAGATCCTACACATATGGACCCCGTAAACTTTCCTTGGACCTTGACAACCGGAAGACTCTGCCAACAAAGTCCTCAATCGAGGAGCCACCAACATTGGAGTTGAAGCCCTTGCCCTCACACCTCATGTATGAGTTCTTAGGCCCTTGTTCCACATTACCTGTTATTCTTTCTTCGTGCTTAACTAACATGCAGGTAGATTCCACCCTTGCGGTGCTTCAAAGAAGGAAGAAGGCAATAGGCTGGACATTGGCGGATATTCGGGGTATAAGCCCCGCCTTCGGCATGCACAAAATCATATTGGAGGAAGATGCCAAACCCTCTGTGGAATATCAAAGGAGGTTGAACGAGTCCATGCAAGAGGTAGTCAAGAAAGAGATCATCAAGTGGCTAGATGTAGGGATTGTGTAGCCCATTTATGTTAGTTCATGGACTTCGCCGGTACAATGTGTCCCAAAGAAGGGGGCATGACTGTGATCACAAATGATAGAAATGAATTGATCCCCACAAGAACTGTCACCGATTGGAGGGTATGCATGGATTATAGAAAGCTGAACAAAGTGACCCGCAAAGACTATTTTCCATTGCCATTTCTCGACCAAATGTTGGATAGACTTGCAGGGCATGCTTATTATTGCTTTTTAGATGGGTACTTCAGGTACAACCAGATTCTCATTGCACCTGAAGACCAAGAGAAAACCACTGTCACCTGTCCGTATGGCACATTTTTATTCTCACGGATGCCGTTTGGTTTGTGTAATGCACCGGCTACCTTTCAGCGATGTATGATGGAAATATTTACGGATATGGTGGAGGACTCCCTCGAGGTGTTCATGGATGATTTTAGTGTTGTGGGGGATTCCTTTGAAGAATGTTTGGATAATTTTGACAAAGTGTTGGCCTGATGTGAAGAGACCAACTTAGTGCTTAATTGGGAAAAGTGCCACTTTATGGTCGAGGAGGGCATTGTCCTCGGCCATAAGATCTACAAGAACGGTATTGAAGTGGACAAAGCAAAAATTGAAGTGATATCAAAACTCCCTCCTCCAACTTCCGTCAAGGGAGTGAGGAGCTATTTTGGTCATGCGGGGTTTTACCGAAGGTTCTTCAAGGATTTCTCAAAAGTGGTGAACCCCTTGTGCAAGTTGTTGGAAAGAGATGCAAAGTTTTTGTTCAATGATGATTGCATGAAAGCTTTTGAGTTTCTTTAGTATTGATTGACTACCACTCCCATCATTACCGCACCAAATTGGAGCTTACTATTTGAGCTCATTTGCGATGCTAGCGACGTTGCGGTAGGAGCGGTTTTGGGGCAAAGGATCAACAAGATATTTTATCTTGTTTATTATGCAAGCAAAATAATAAACGACGCACAAGTTAACTATACGGTGACTGAGAAAGAGTTATTAGCCATTGTCTTCGCCATGGAAAAGTTTAGGTCGTACCTCATGGGTGCCAAAGTGATTGTGCACACCGATCACGCGGCACTTCGTTATTTGATGAGTAAAAAGGACTCTAAGGCTAGGTTGATGAGATGGGTTCTTCTTCTACAAGAATTTGACCTTGAAATCATAGACCAAAAAGGGAGTGAGAATCAAGTGGCGGACCACTTGTCCTGCTTGGAAGAGGAGGGAAGGCCCCATGATGGCCTCGAGATTAATGATTCATTTTCGGATGAACAACTCCTCTCCGTATCTGTGACTAGGACACCTTGGTTCGCCGATGTGGCTAACTTTCTTGTGACCGGCATTGTCCCGAATGAGCTCTCTTCAAACAAAAGGAAGAAGCTCAAACGGGACTGCTTGGATTATTATTGGGACGATCCATATCTTTTCTAAATTTGCAATGATGGTGTTATCCGGAGATGTGTTCTGTAAGAAGAGCAATTAAGTATTCTTGAAGCTTGCCATTCCTCGCCCTATGGTGGTCAACATGGTGGGGCAAGAACTGCTACAAAATTCCTAAGATGTGGATTCTATTGGCCTACCTTGTACAAAGATGTTAGCGAGCTCGTTAGGCATCGTGATGAATGCCAAAGAGCCGGTGGAATTTTCAAGAAGAATGAAATGCCTCTAACCACCATCCTTGAGATTGATATTTTTGACGTGTGGGGCATCGACTTTATGGGGCCATTTATGAGTTCATGTGGGAACACTTATATTCTGGTTGTTGTTGATTATGTTTCCAAATGGGTTGAAATTGTGGCTCTGCCCAACAATGAGGCACGAAGTGTGGTGGCTTTCTTAAAGAAAAATATCTTCACAAGGTTTGGCACCCCAAGGGCTATCAATTGTGATAAGGGTTCTCATTTTTGCAACAAAGCCTTCGACACTTTACTTTCTAAGTATGGTGTCAATCATAAGGTGTCAACCCCTTATCACCCACAGGCTAGTGGACAAGTTGAAGTCTCCAACAGGGAGATCAAGAGCATATTATCCAAGACTGTCAATGCAAACCGGACTGATTGGTCAAGGAAACTTGACGATGCTTTATGGGCCTATCGTACAGCTTACAAGACTCCAATTGGTATGTCACCATACCGGTTTGTATTTAGGATAGCGGCCGTGGTCAATATTCCGCGGACCGCGCCCATGTGCTTGAAGCTAGTCTACATAAGGTAACATAGCGCGGACTGCGATAGAATTTCGCGGCCGCGCTCAGGTAAGGCGGTGGGTTCCACAGTTGATTAGTATAAATAAGGGTTCTTTAAACATTTTACAGTTTTCGAATCCTAACGTTTCACCGCACAAAAAAGCATTGTTCATCTCATCGTGCTCTCAATTTTCATCTAATTCACATTAAGAGTTCATTTCCTACTACAATTTTACAACTGGTATGTTCAATTCCATGATGTGATTTTATCTTTTTTCTTTTCTTTTCTCTTTGTTTTAATTTTTCTTTGTTAGGTGGGGTTAGATGCATGCCATGATCTCAAATTAATTCTTAATTGATACTTAAATACACGTGGGTAGTATTTATATGCCTAATGGGGGTTGGGGTTAGTAAATTTGTATGGTTAATTGAATTAATTTTTGCACACTTAGTGAAAACCCTACTTATCAGTGTTCTTAGTACTGATATTATTGGAATTTTGCGGCCGCGGTCCATTTTATGCAGTCTGCGATAGGGTAGGCACCGCGTTCATTTGTTTCGCGGTCCGCACTACCCCAACTTTTAGTTACTGAGTGAGTGCTAAGAGTTCGTGGCCATTGTCACTTTTACGCGGTCCACGGCTGGTCCTTCGCGGTTGCGTTCAAGTTTTCGCGATTCGCGCTTGTGAACTTCAAAGAGTCTGTTAATTACTTTCGCGACCGCGTTCATTTTTTTGCGGTCCGCGATTGGTCATTCGCGGCCGCGTTTAATTTTTTGCGGTCCGCATATGTCTAAGATTAGAGAGTCAGTAGTCTGAACCTGACCTCTTCGCGTACGCGTTCACTTTTTAGCGGTCCGCGATGGGCATTTCGCGGCCGCGGCCACTTTTTCACGGTCCGCGATTCCCTGGTTTGAGAAGCCCTGTTGTTCATTTCATATGTACTGCTTTAAGGCATGATTGAACCCCAATTCTAATTATCTTTCACTAATTGTGTGTTGCAGAAAATGGTGTGATCTCGTGGAGGAGCAGACAAATCAAAAGGGAGGGCAAAATCCTCCCGAGGCCGGGGCAAAGGAAAGCAGGCTTTGCCCTTAGCAGCTCAAAGAATCATAAGCAAAAAGAAAACCCTCACTAGACCTCCTGCCGATTCATCAGACACAAGTGAATATCTCCCATCCCGAGATATTTCTGAGGGGGAATCTACACAACCTCGACAAGAGGCCCAATCACAACCCTTTCGCCTAATCGATGAAGCTGCATCCTCTTCTGGGTCGTCTGATGGATCAGAGGAAGGTAGTGAGGCATCGGAGCCATCTCCCCCACCTGCTGAAACTCCGGCCTCAACAGCTGCTCCTATCAATGTAGATAAGGATGACGAGGTCCCAGATGACGGCAGAGGGCGTGATACTAATGTGGGTGGTCTTTCTAGATCAAGGAAGCCCGAGGCATGGGAGGATAGATTCGTGAGCAAGAAAGCATATCTCAAATTCCGGGAATGGTGGCCCCAAAGGTCGCTCACCCTTGAGCGACAGTTTATAGAAAAAGATCTCCTTCCTCACAATCCAAATGTCAAGAGACAGTTTGAGGAGAGAAAAGGGTGGAAGTACTTCACCAGCAAGGTTCCGGATGCCAATGAGTACCTTGTCAAGGAGTTCTACGCAAATGTTGCCCACATCAAAAAGGGCACCACTGTGACAAAGCTACGAAAATTGAAGATACGGTTTGATGGCGACACCTTGAACAAATATGCCGGTTTTGAGGATGTGGAAGTTGTACAGTATTTGGAGAAGATGGCCCTAGATGAAGCAGCCCGTCCTTGGCTAGCGGAAGTAATAGCCATCACAGGAATAATACCGGCCTGGCTCGCAGCTGGAGTCCCAATCGCCAGAAACACCCTCAGCTTTGAAGCCAAAGGGTGGTGCATATTTGTATGCAGTCGGCTTGATCCTAGCCATCATGATAGTGTCATCCCACTCTCCCAGGCGATCCTAATAGCTTTCATCATGGCTAGATATCCAATCAATGTGGGGAACCTCATGTCTCACCACATCTCCAAAGCAACCGAAAAAGGAGAAAGTTCCTACCCCCACCCCAACTTCATCACTATGTATCTCGAGGACCAAAGGGTAGAGGGGAGGAACTATGACACGAAGGTGAAGCCGAATAAACCTTTCTCCTTGTATAGCCTCCAAGCACCGGACAACCCTAAAGCAAAGGGTAAAGCCACTACCTCTACTGGCCAGTCTGAAGAGCCAAGGGTAGTGGCCACCGGGTCAGAGCCTTCCACAGTAGCGGGACCTTCAGCTGCCATGCCTCCTCCTTCATCTGGGCCATCTATCACTGTGCCACTATCTGTGTCCTCATCTTCTACTTACCCCTAGACTACACTGCGGGTTTCTCAGACCTTATCAAGCATCAACAACTGGATGCAGGCAGCTAATTCAAAGCTGTCTATCATATCTAGTGCATTAGCAGCACAGTCAGCCCCAGCACAGCTTCAGGTACCTCCATCAGTGGAGGATTCATTGATGGAGCTTATGGCCAACCAGAAGAAGCTCCTGGACAACCAAACGAAGATCCTTGAGACTTTGGATACTCATGTCAAGGTGATCAAGGATCTGGGCAAGCAGGTAAAGAAGATGAGAAAGACTCAGTCCTCAAAGGAGTTAGTGGAGAAGCTGAAGAGGGAGATAGAGAAGTTCACTTCTGCTGGATACATCCCATTTGACTTGCTTATGGAGGAGATTGCCCCACCAGCACAGGCAGCATAGCATAAGGCAGACAGAGCTCTAGTTAGAAGATTTATGGTCCCCCAGTTAGAGGATTTGGAGATCTAGTTAGAGGACCCGGAGGGAGCTGATGATCTGATGCAGTCCGAGGACCCCACTCATGTTACCGACCCCATACAGACAGAGACCACATAGGGAGTTTTTTTTACTCTCTAACCATTCCTTGATCTTATTTTGATATTAGCATTTAGGACAATGCTATCTTTTATTTGGGGGGGGGGGGTAGTCCATTTTGACTTGGTGATGATTTGATAACATTGGTATGTAATAATTATGATACTATTTTTCTTTACCTTTACTTATCATTAGTTTCACTTTCGTTATTTTTCACTTTTGGTATGTATATAACTTTACCATCCGATGTATATATTCATTTCCATTTTTGTATATATTCGTTTCACTCCATTATTGTATATATTCATTTTACTTTCCGTAGTTTACTTTATAACTTCTTTCGTATTTCTCCTTAATAGCTTAGCTTCTTATTTCCTTTAGTAGCTTATTTTTAAGTTTTTAGCTTCTTTTTACATTATGCGTGATTAATAAGCCTTTGGTTTTCTTAATGTCACGGTTCTTTCCAAAGGTGGATGTTGTGTGAACCGGGTGGCTCTTCCCAATGATGGATGGCGTGACAACCTTCTTAAGGGATCGAGTCCATTTTGTTTTTGTTTTGGTGTATATAGTAGTAGTAATAAATAAAAGTGTCTCAAGCAGGCTTCACTTGGTACTAACACATTTACCTTCGACCTCATGGTTAGAGACAAGTTGATTGGCAAAGATTGGCTCTAGTTGTGACCTTTAGACTCTTGCGTGGGCTAAAACAATCATCGAGTGGTTTCCTTGAGTCATTTGTGATTTTCAATCTTAGCTAGGGTTGTTGTGGGCCCTCGACTCTGTTCTCTCTAACAATCCAGTGGCTCGAGAGGTGAGGTATTGAATTGCAAGTCCAAGTCCCGTGCCAAAAAGTCTAGAACTTGCCCTGAATGTTTGTCTAGGCAAAATTCTAAGTGTAGCTCGACTTGAGAAATGATTGTAGGCTCTCCTTGGTCCAAGTTGAACTTTGAAATCTTCTGTATCCTACCAATATGATATCCCTAGTCAACTCCTTTGAGCCTAAGCCTTTTTCATTCAATAGCCATATTACAAGCCTTTATCCATCCTATAATGACCCTCTCTTAGCACCCAATCTTTCCTTAGCATTCATTATGAACAATTGGCAAAAGCATAAGTTTGGAGGAGAGACGAGTAAATTGAAAGTGATAAAAGGTTCAAAGAAGAAAAATAATTGTTGAAAAGGAAAGGCAAAGAAAAGGAAGAAAAGCCAAAAAGAAATACGTCAAAAAGAAAGAGAAGGTTGAAGGGATTCAAAGAACATAATGATGAAAGGCGAGGAATGATGAGAAAAGGAGAAAAATGATTGTCATGAGTAAGAAAGAGTGACGGTTTGTCTCTCTAGTTCCCCTAAGGAAGAAAAATGACTCAAAGAGTCAAAAAAGTATGAGCCGAAATGAGAAAATTAAGTGCTTAAGGAAAAATGAAACCATCATAGTTCGCTATGTCCTACCTTGATACAAAAGCCTTCATTACATCCCTGCTAAAGCCCTATATGATTTCAAGTTGAGTGAGCTTACATTAGTGGTGATTTACATAAGGGGCAAGCTTATGGTACTTAGAGCCGGACTTGTGGCATTCTTTTGAGAGTGATGAGCGCACTTCTTCACAATCCTTGTTTTGAGGGTTACATTCTAAAAAGAGAGATTTGCTCATGGAGAGTAGAGGAGGAGGAGTTTGGGATCCACAATGACCTACGTGAGAGAGCGAGCTTCCTTGATGAATTGAGTCCACTCTTGATGCTATAGTGTCACATTAGAACTATGGAACTCAAAAAGGCATAACACAACGTTGTTGATAATTCATTTGTGTTGAGGGTAATTATTAGTCCCAATTGATGCTTGATGAAGGCACCTTAGGCCAGCTGAAATGTCCTTTTCTTTTTCTTATGGAAGTGGGAATTACCTTATTTGCTTGAGGACAAGCAAAAGCTTAAGTTTGGGGGAGTTGATAAGTAGGGATTTTAACCTATTAATTGCTCTCTTTTACTTGTGTTTTGGGCCTAAAATGCGTGAAGGTATTCCCGGAAACTAACTTAATATGCTTGCTTGCAGGGATTGTTCAACATGAGCCAAAAGAGCCATAATCAACTCATAAAGGAGTCAAAACTTGAATAAAAAACAAAACCGGGCCAATAGGTGTGTAACGCGGACCGCGACAAAAAAGTGTGGTTGCGAAAGTATCAACGCGGACGTGGCCATTATTTCGCAGTCCGCGATATGAAGAATCAAAGAGATGGTTTTTTAGGCACAAATATGAACACGGACCGCGATAAGAAGATGTGGCCGCAAAAGTACCAGCGCGACCGCGATGGGAATTTCGCGGAATGCAGTTGCTAAGGTTCAGAGAGTGCATAAATCAAGAAAAAATGAGAAGGGCGGTTTGTGTCAAAGTTACACGGCCGCGGAAGTCTCTCACGCGGACACGGTAGAAATGTTACAGTCCGCAAAACAAGGTTCAACCCAGGTCGAGTTGTGAAGAAACACGGATCGCGTTCAGAATAATGTGGCCGCGGTCAGAATTATGCGGCCGCGAAACTTTCGAAGGGGTATTTTTGTCCGAAAATTTCATCTTAGTATAAATAGATCTTTTTGTCAATTCTAGGTTATGTTATGTTTTTGCTGAGTACGTGAGACGACTGGGTTTACCTTTTTGGGCAATTTTGTACAAGATTTACTTTATAACATTAGATTTTCATCTTTTAATTTAGTATTATGGATTATATCTTCTCCTTATCTTTAATTTCTGCTATTATTATGAGTAGCTAGACTTATAGCTAGGATTGTGACTCAACCCTAGTGTGGGTATTTAATAGGTCTTGAATTTTAGGGCTTGAATATCTATGGGTTAGTGATATTTAGCTTAGTTCTTGCTAAAATTATAGAATTAGTGGTTGCAAACACTGATTCATGCCTTTATGATTTGGTCTCTTCTTGAGAAAGAGGGATTAAGTCTGGGAAAACTAGGCTAACAAGGAATTGGGGTGAACTCAAGAAATTGATAGCCCCAATTAAAGAGTTAAACTTAGAGATAGTAATACCCGACTTGAGCTAATATCACATGACTTGCATGAATACCCAGTTGGACTTGAGAAAGCCAAATTGGGCAAAATCACTAAAACTATCGAGAGATATAGAGTGAATACTTGGGTGTGATGGCTATATTACGATCCCAAATTAATCAAGCTTTCCCTAGATTCTTACTACCTGTTAGATGTCCACCTAGGCGAAAGTCACTACCCTAGTCCTTTTAAACACTTGAAAACCAACATCAAAAATATTGTACTTAACTTTAATGTTAGCAAACAATAGAAATAAAAATAGAAGTAGAATCAACACCATCATGTTTGGAAGTGCAATTAGGAACAACACACGCATCTAGATTTAGATAAATACCTAATTCCAAATCAATTAACTCCCGGTGAAAATCGATCCCGACCTTGTTAGGTAAAACTGCATCGACCATCCTCGCTACTCAATAGTGGTGTAGGTTTGGACCTGATCAGATACTTACAAGCTTCTTAGTGAGAAGCTTCAGGCCGAGTTAGAAGGGGCTCAACGCATTTTTTTTTTTAAAAAAATAGAAATTAGAGATAAAAAGATGTTAAAAAAATATTTAAGGCAATGCCTTGTAAATTTTATTATAGAATTGTGACCTAAATTTTTTAATTCAAATTTAAAGTCTAAAGACAAAAATATTGTAAAGAGATATTCAAAGCAATGCCTTATAATTTTATTATAGCATTAAAAAAATATGACAATATCTTTCTTAGTCTTCCTTCCCCCTATGGAATGAGCACAACAAGGTGCTAATACCACCATTGAGAAGAAAAAGAAACTAATCAAGATGTGCCAAAATACAAGTTACATAATACATACTAATTTTTGTTCATACAAGTTACATGGTATCTCTTACAAACTTCATAAATTTATCAAGGTCCGGAGGAATTTCCGTTGGTGACGGCGGAAAAGTAGAGAGAGATTGTGATAGATTGATGATTTTATAAGAAAAATGAATGAATGAGGGGATATTTATAGTTGAAAATAGGAAAAAAGTGCAATTATTGGGGTTAAAATAAAGTTGGGGGGGGGGGGGAGGGGGTAAATGTCTATTTTGTAAATAGCCAACAACTAGTTGGTGATAGCCCCCAAGGGCTAGATTTTAAATTTAAGTTTTTTTTTTGAAATTTGACCGTTGGGACCGTTTGGCCCACCAGGGAACGGTCCGGTCCCGGAACCAAACGGTCTCGATCCTAGAACCAAACGGTCCCAGTCCCAGCGGTCCCAATTGTCGAACCGGCCCAGAAGCCCGGACCAGGCCCACGAATACCGGTCCTGGCCCGTTTGGCCCGCGGTCCCGGGCCAAAATCGGCCCACTTGCCACCCTTATCTAGGTATTTAACCTCTCGAATGGACCCTATTTTTAGGAGCTTAGATACCTCGTCCTTGATGAAAGCATGTTTGACCTCAGACTGGGGTCTCCTCTTCTGCTTGAACGGATTAATTTTTGGGTCCATGCTTAGTGTGTGAGTGGTTATTTTTGATGGGATCCGTGTCATATCAAGATGAGACCAAGCAAAACAATCTATGTTAACTATAAGAAATTGAATAAATTTTTTACTGAGCTCGGGAGTTAGTCCCGTGCCTAGGGTTACCTTTGGATCGGGCAAATGCTCGATTAATACAATTTGTTCCAGTTCTTCGACCGTTGATTTGGTTGCGTCGAAGTCATCGGGGATTATAAAAGATCGGGAAACCCCGTAACCATCATCTTTGTAAATATTTTGCTTATCTTATTGAATCGTTACTGGAATCGGTAATTGTTATTTGGCCTCTGGGTCGATGCCAGAATTCGGTTCCTTCGATATTGTTGATATCGAAACCACTTCTTCAATGGCAAACATATCTTTTGCGGCTGGTTGTTCCCCGTAGATTGTCTTGATTCTCTCTAGGACTGGGAATTTTAACACTTGGTGAAGAGTCGAGGGTACTGCCCTCATGCGGTGGATCCTTGGCCTTCCGAAAAGGGCGTTATACCTCATATCCCATACGATTACATAAAACTTGGCCTCCCGTATGATTCTAGCGCTACTGACCGGTAATGTTATCTCCCCTTTGGTGGTTTCATATGCCATGTTGAACCCGTTTAAGACCCGAACTACTGACATGATCCTGTCTTGTAGACCGAGCTGTTCTACGACCTTCGATCAAATGATGTTGACCGAGCTGCCTAGATCAATTAACATACGATTGATTCTAGTTTTATTTACGAGTACAGATATTACCAGTGCATCATTTTGAGGTTGTATGATCCCTTTCGTGTTCTCGTCGCTGAAGAATAAGGCTCATTCAGATATGTAGTCTCGAGTTCGTTTCTCCCAGGTGGCGGAGACTCTGGTGCGTTTCACCATTGGCCCTTGTGGGATGTCGACTCAACCGATGATCATATTTATGACGTGTTGAGGTTCGGTCTCTTTTTGTCCTGTCTGTTTGTTAGCATTCCTGTTACTAAAGTGGTTCTTGGCTCGGTCGCTTAAGAATTCTCGAAGGTGCCCTTTGTTGAATAAACGAGCTACTTCTTCTCTCAGCTGTCGACAATCTCCCGTTCTATGATAGTGAGTGTCGTGATATTTGCACATCTGGTTAGGGTCCCTTTGAGCTGGATCGGATTGTAAAGATTGAGGCCATTTGGTATCACTGATGCGCCCGATAGCTGATACGATGGTGGCATCATCGATATTAAAGTTGTACTCTGCTAGCCTTGGTGCCTCTTTGGGCCTGATGGTCCTGTCAAAGCTATTTTTGGTCATGAGCCCACAGTTGCTTTAACCTTGGTCATTTCTCCTGTCGTTTCTTACGGGGTTCCTCCCCGAATCACTGCTCCTTCGATCTCCATCATAGGGTCGATATCGATTCCCATTTGATCCTGGTTCATGATCGATATCCCTTTTGGCTCTATCGAGAATCCTGGCCGGATATATAGACTTCGAAGGTGCCCCGAGTTGATCAACTTCGACTTTGATTTTTGACCGATACCGATTGTGTACATCGGTCCATGTAACGACAGGGTATTCTATCAGGCTTTTCTTTAATTGATGCGAAGCCACCGAGCTTTGAATATTAAGTCTCTGAGTGAAATCCTGAACAACCCAATCATTAGCGACCGACGGCAAATCCATTCGTTCCATTTGAAAACGGGACACGAACTCCCTGAGCATCTCGTTCTCCATCAGTTTGACTTTTAAAAGGTCTGATTTCCTGGTTTTGACCTTGATGGCACCGGCATGTGCTTTTACGAAAGAGTCTGCAAGCATAGAAAATGAGTCAATAGAATTTGGAGGTAATTTGTGATACCATATCATGGCTCCCTTCGACAGGGTCTCCCCAAATTTTTTTAGCAAAACAGACTCGATTTCGTCTTCTTCTAAGTCGTTCCCTTTGATGGCACATGTATAAGAGGTTACTGTCACGACCCAACCCGTAGGGCCGCGATAGGCACCCGGTGCCTAACTCAACCGAGTACCAACGTAACGTATCCTTCTTATCATACTATCATGGGTAAATGAACCGGAAAGGCCATCATGAGATAACTAAAATTAAATATAAGTGAATACTTGACATGGGATGATCCAACATGATATAGAAGTTTATGTATGCGACATACGGGCCTATAAGGCCGACATGATCATTTATATACTTAAAACATAGGCAGACAAGGCCATACAAGTATCCATATGCATGACATCTGTCTGCAAGCCTCTACGAGTACATAAATGTCATAAAGTTTGAGATATAGCCCCGATATACCAATTAATACATGTCCAAATCGTACTGACCAGATAGGCAAATCTGAAGCAAGTGGAGTGCACCAACACCTTCCGATGAGATGATAGCCTACTAGGAGGACTCTCAACCTGTCTATCGGGACATGCGGGCATGAAACGCAACATCCCGAGGCAAAAGGGACGTCAGTACAAATAAAGTACCGAGTATGTAAGGCATGACAGTAGTATATAAAAAACATGAAAGAAACATGGAGTAAAGAACTCAACCTGTAATTTTGAATAGCTCTATGAATCATGAAAAATTTATAAAGTCATGCATATACGTATAAATATCATACCATGCATAGGTATATGCGTACATAATGTCATCAAGCTTCTGAGGGAATCCCATCATATCATCTCAGCCTCTGTGGGCGAAATCATAAACGTATACCAGCTGATCAGGTGGTGGTGCGTATATAACGCCATAACCTTTCCCTCATACCCCAAATACATATACTATACGCGTACATAATGCCATAACCTTTCCCCCATACCCCATATATATATATACTATACGCGTATATAATGCCATCTAGTCATGGGTCAATATATATGTATAAATGAATGCAGTGCATAATGAAATAAGTCAATAAGATCTCTCGGAATATCATGAGACCCATGAACAGACTGTTACACCCTATATTTTTGTACGTAAAAATGCGTCGTAAGCAAACTAATGTAGGACCAAAAATGAGATAATATTTAAAAGTATATAAAGTAAGTTAATCATGTTACCTATGAGGTTACAAATATTGAAGATCATGAACAACAAGTACAAAGAGGGTTGGACAGTTCAGAAGCTAAAGCAATTGAATAAAACAATGTTTTGTCGAAAGTCGACAAGTTGGGAATGTTATAACATGTACCTTTGGGGTGAGACTAGGGTGATTAACATGATAAAGAGATTATGTTATGATTTATATTAGTCGTATGACATCCGTGTGTTATGTTTTTAAGTCAAGCGAGTTGTGGAACAAAAGTCGATGAAAGTCATCACAAGTTACATTCATAAGTTTTACTGAAACTTTGGGTCAAATGTAACTGCAATTTTCTCCCAATATACTTAGAGTTATGGGGTGTTCCACCCATCAAATTAAAGATCTATGAGTCTATTTTCCAACGCATTAAACCATTTGTCAATACGACATCGGAGTAGAGAGATATGTGCATTTTTGCGATACTGCGCAAGCTGCTAGGTGACAAGTAGGTGTGTCACCTACTTGCTTAAATGAAAGCCCAAAAATGGGCCATTTCGGGTCGTCCAAAGAGGCCTTTTAAGGGCCTATTTTCTTCATATATTAGACTTAAAATAGAGCATAATAACCAAATATAAGCTCTGCAAAGAATCCTCCCAAAAATTTCCCACAAACCCTAATTGATTTTCTCTCCCTTTCAAGTTCTAATTAGAGGTAAAACCTAAAGTTTGAAGGACCAAGATAGGAGCTGAGTTATCCAACAAATAAGGTGATTTTACTGCTCTCTTTCATCCATTTATTCTTCTATAAATTCATGGCAAGTCGTTCTATACTTGTAAGAACTCACGGGACGGTGATCGGAAGCCGTGAGTTCGAGTTATTCACTTGTAGCGGACTGTTTTGTGGACTGTTTTGTGTTGCTGTTGGGCTGCGTGTTTTACTACTGTTTTGTGGAGTTTTGGAGGAGGAAGGGGGTGTAGAAACACCATATAAATGTAGGGTGGTTGGCTGGTCGTTCGTCATAACATTTCCGGGTCGTTTGACACTACTACGGTGGTCGTTTTGAGTATGAAGAGATTGGGGTGTGTTGGGCTGTTTTGTAGTGTTTGATGGCGTATATAGGGCTGGAAAATGATGTATTTATGTTGTTATTGTTCTGTTCTTGTATTGTTGGTGTTATCTTGAATTTGGAGGAATAAGGATTATAGGGGAGATGCTGCCCGTTTTAATACAAAATAAGTTTGTCGTTCGTTGTGCGATAGTTGTACCTCTCGTAACTTAACGATAGTATTATTATCATTCTTGTAGATTAAGGTGCAAAGAGGTGAGTTCAACTTGGTGATTGGGAAGATTGTGATAAGGTATGTTAAGGCTAATCCCTTCCTTCATTTTGGCATGATCTCGTAGCTACATGTGTTAATAATGAGACATAAAGAGAAGTTCGTATTCATGAATTTATTCACATTATTCTAGTCTCATAAGTTACAATATTATTCCTTATCGAGACTTCATATTCAGTTTAGTTTTGTCCTTATTCAGTCAAGAGAGCAGAGGGTCTATATATATATATATATATATATATATATATAGGGTCTATATATATATATATATATACACACACAATATTATAGTATTTGCACCACCATCGAGCTATAATCGGTGGGCAGGCCCCTATTGGGCAACCTCTGATCAGATGGTAAGTTATATATACCGAGCCTACTGTGGCCGAGCGCCTATGAGCGAGCCCAGGATGGCCGAGGTACAGATGCCCAGTATGGCCGAGCGCTTATGAGCGAGCCTACTACGGCCGAGCAGTTACACGTACCGAACCTTATAGGGCCGGACATTTATTTTACTTAATATATTGAGAGAGTTGAGTCAGTATCAGCACGTAAGTATATCTCCAGACCATCTTTGACTCCCAGTTAATTTCAGTTATCATATTATCAGTTCAGTTTCAGCTTTCAGTTATTTTATTGCCTTACATACTCGGTACATTATTTCGTACTGACGTCCCTTTTCTGGGGGCGCTGCATTTCATGCGTGCAGGTTCAGACAGACAGACAGGTAGACCTCCTCAGTAGGTGTTTCCCGAGTTCCGCCTGATCGGTAAGCTCCACGTCTTTCGGAGTTTCCAGGTCTAGAGTTTTGTGTACATCTTATGTATATCTGTATATATGTTATGGGTAGGTCGGGGCCCTGTTCCGATCATAGTACATCTATCAGTAGAGGCTTGTAGACATATCCTGTTGGTTAGTGTTGTATGTTGGGTTTTTATAAATTGGTGGTTTGTCAGCTGTAGTAGCTATGACGGCCTTGTCGGCCTAGCTTTATATTGATGTTTAGTTAGCGCTAGTTTCCATTCATTTTTATATTTTGCTTCGCAAATTGTCTTGCAAGGTGGCCCCATGGCCAAAGTATGACATTATATGTTCAGAGTCCCTTAGTCGCAATATGGTACGCCAGATTATGTGAGGCACCGGGTGCTTGTCTCGCTCCTAGGTTCGGGGCGTGACAAACTTGGTATCAGTGCAGTTCTGTCCTAGGGAGTCTACAAGCTGTGTCTAGTAGAGTCTTGTTTATAGATGTGTTGTGCAC
Source organism: Nicotiana tomentosiformis (assembly GCF_000390325.3). NCBI lineage: Eukaryota > Viridiplantae > Streptophyta > Magnoliopsida > Solanales > Solanaceae > Nicotiana > Nicotiana tomentosiformis. Next base: position 88,319,987 of record NC_090813.1, read on the forward strand.
CACATTATATAAGCAGGGCACTACAGGGCATTTAGGAGTTAGTTACCCTTCTTTGAAATCTAAATCGTGCTATAGAACTGAGTTATAGGAAATTTGAATTAAACTTATGTGTTGGTGTTTGCATGCACAGATGACGGTGACTAGGAAGACTACGGCTAGCCAGAGGAGAGATACAGCAGTAGGTGAGGGGACCAGCAGGGTACCCCCAGTAGATGGGGCCCAGTCTGAGGCTCAAGGGGAGACCCCTACTCAGCCATTACCGGCTCCTCCACCAACTGCGGAGATTCCTAGGGAAACCGCACATCCAGTTCCCCCTCCACTTCCATTAGATCAGGACTTGAGAAGTGCGGTGCATTTGTTGACACAGTTGGTAGCTACCCAGCAACAGGCTAGGGCATCAGCTAGTGCAGGAACTTCTGAGGGGTCTGGGAGTTCAAGGGTCCGAGAGTTTATTGCTTTGAGTCCCCCAGAGTTCACGGGGACAGATCAGAGGGAGGACCCGCAGGATTTCATAGATCAGCTTCACAGGATCTTTTGTGTTATGCATGCCACGGAGAAAGAGGCAGTTGAGCTAGCAGCTTTTCGACTCCGAGATATAGCCATCCTTTGGTACGAGGGATGGGAGAGGTCCAGGGGACGTGATGCACCTCCAGCTATTTGGGAGAATTTTTCAGATGCCTTCCTTGACCAGTACTTACCGCGGGAGATCCGACAGGCTCGAGTCGATCAGTTTCTATCCCTCAAGCAGGGTAATATGAGTGTTCGAGAGTATAGTCTCCGTTTTGACTCATTGGCCAGATATGCACCATCCATTGTTGCTACTATGCGGGACAGGATTCACAGGTTTATAGCAGGGTTAGCCCCAGAGTTAACCGAGGCATGTGCCACCGCTGCATTGCAGGATAGTATGGATATCTCCCGGATTCAGGCATTCGCCCAGAATATAGAAAGGGGTAGGCGTCGGCAGCAGGGTACAGAGAGGGCTGAGCAAGGGCAACGTAAGAGGATGAGATTTCCCAGGTCTCAGGAGCAATCTCAGGTTAGTTATAGGACCCAGTACTTCGGACGGCCACCTAGGCCTCCGCCACCTCAGTTACAGGGTTACAGGTATGACCGCTATACTCAGTCAGGACCAGGTGAGAGCTCACGGGCGTCAGGTTTGCAGCGACAACGAGGTTCTGCGCAGACATGGTCATTTCCTCCGCGGTGTGACATCTTTGGTAGAGGATACTTAGGTCAATGCCGAGCAGGTTCTGATGCTTGTTATACATGTGGGCGTCCGGGGCATATGATGCGAGATTGCCCAAATAGAGATTCTGGGGGAATGGCACAACCAGCGAGTTCAGCAACAGGATCATCTATGTCCGTGCATCCTTCAAGGCGCGAGTCTCAGTCTTCGGCTGGTAGAGGTCGAGGCAGAGGTAGAGGTTCCAGTTCAAGTGGTAATCAGAACCGTATCTATGCTTTAGCGGGTCGACAGGACCAGGAGTCTTCACCAGACGTTGTGACAGGTATATTAACCATTTGCTCTCACGATGCTTATGCTTTGATAGACCCAGGATCTACTTTATCATATATTACCCCATTTGTCACGAGGAAGTTTGGTATAGTGCCTGAAATACTAAGTGATCCTTTTGCGGTATCTACACCGGTCGGAGAATCAATTATTGCTAGACGGGTTTACCGAGGTTGTACGGTGACAATTTGTAGTCGTCAGACCTCAGCTGACCTAGTTGAGCTAGAGATGATGGATTTTGATGCTATCATGGGCATGGACTGGTTGGCAGCTTGCTATGCCACAGTTGATTGCCGAGCAAAGGCAGTCAGATTTCATTTTTCGGGTGAGCCAGTCCTTGAATGGGTAGGTAATACACCAACACCCAGAGGTAGGTTTATTTCCTATCTGAAGGCGAGGAAAATGATCGCAAAAGGGTGCATTTATCATATTGTGCGAGTTAGAGATGCAGATGCTGAGATACCTATACTTCAGTCTATTCCCGTAGTCAAAGAGTATGCAGATGTGTTTCCAGATGAGCTTCCAGGTATTCCTCCAGAGCGAGAGATTGATTTTAGCATCGATTTGCTTCCAGGAACTCAACCAATATCCATCCCTCCGTATAGAATGGCACCTGCCGAATTGAAGGAGTTGAAGGAGCAGTTAAAAGATTTGCTGGAGAAAGGTTACATTAGGCCCAGTACCTCACCTTGGGGTGCACCGGTACTATTTGTGCGGAAGAAAGACGGCTCGCTGAGGATGTGTATCGATTATAGGCAGCTGAACAAGGTAACTATTAAGAATAAGTATCCACTTCCAAGGATCGATGACTTGTTTGATCAGTTGCAGGGAGCTAGATGCTTTTCAAAGATTGATTTGAGGTCGGGGTACCACCAGGTCAGAGTTCGGGAAAAAGATATTCCGAAGACAGCCTTCAGGACCCGATATGGCCAATTCGAGTTCCTTGTCATGTCCTTCGGGTTGACTAATGCACCCGCCATATTTATGGACTTGATGAATAGCCTATTCCGGCCATTTTTAGATCTATTCGTGATAGTATTTATTGATGATATTCTGGTTTATTCCCGTTCAGAGGATGAGCATGCGGACCACCTGCGAGCGGTACTCCAAACCCTCCGTGATCGTAAGTTGTATGCTAAGTTTTCTAAATGTGAGTTCTGGTTGAAGTCTGTAGCATTCTTGGGGCATATTGTATCAGATGAAGGGATAAAGGTAGACACTCAGAAGATTGAGGCCGTGAAATCTTGGCCTAGACCTACCACTCCGACAGAGGTTCGTAGCTTTCTAGGCTTAGCAGGATACTATCGGAGGTTCGTAGAGGGTTTTTCTTCCCTTTCGGCACCATTGACGAAGTTGACACAGAAAGAAACTAAGTTTCAATGGACAGAGGCTTGCGAGCGGAGTTTCCAAGAGCTTAAGAACAGGTTGACCTCAGCTCCAGTTCTAACACTTCCAGAGGGTCTAGAGGGTTATGCCGTGTATTGTGATGCATCAGGTGTCGGGTTAGGATGTGTCCTGATGCAACATGGGAAGGTAATTGCGTATGCTTCAAGGCAGTTGAGGAAGCACGAGAGGAATTATCTGACCCACGACCTCGAGTTAGCTGCGGTTATCCATGCACTTAAGATATGGCGGCATTATTTATATGGTGTTCATGTTGATGTATTTACTGATCATAAAAGCCTACAATATATTTTCAAGCAGAAAGAGTTGAATTTGCGATAGAGGCGATGGCTTGAGTTATTGAAAGATTACGATATTAACATTCTCTACCATCCAGGGAAAGCTAATGTTGTAGCAGATGCCTTAAGTCGCCTATCTATGGGTAGCTTAGCACATGTAGAGCCTGAGAAAAGACAATTAGCTAGAGAGATTCATAAATTGGCTTCGTTGGGGTTCGGTTAGTAGATTCTGAGGATGGTGGAGTTGTACTCCAAAACACTGCAAAATCATCCCTCATAGCTGAAGTCAAGGAAAGGCAGTACGAGGACCCAGAGTTGGTCGAGTTGAGAGAGCGAGTTCCGCAGCAGAAGAAGCCATTGTTAGAGCTCAAGGGAGATGGGGTTCTCAGATACAAGGGTCGTTTGTGTGTTCCAGATGTAGCAGGGCTACGAGACAGGATTATGTCAGAGGCACATTATTCATGGTATTCCATCCATCCTGGATCGACGAAGATGTATCATGACATTAAGGATATGTACTGGTGGAATGATATGAAGAAGAACATTGCTGAGTTTGTTGCCCAATGTACTAGTTGCCAGCAAGTGAAGGTAGAACACCAGAAGCCCGGAGGGCTAATGCAGACTATAGAGATCCCGACATGGAAATGGGAGGCGATAAACATGGACTTTATCATGGGTTTACCTCATTCTAATCGTAAGTTCGATTCCATATGGGTGATAGTCGATAGGCTCACGAAATCAGCTCACTTCCTACCGGTCAGATCTACATATACAGCAGAAGATTATGCAAAGTTATATATTAAGGAGATAGTGCGGCTACACGGAGTACCGGTTTCTATTATATCTGACCGTGGGGCTCAGTTTACAGCACATTTTTGGAGGTCATTTCAGAGAGGTCTAGGGACTCAGGTGAATCTCAGCACAGCTTTTCATCCACAGACTGATGGACAAGCCGAGCGCACAATTCAGACGCTCGAGGATATGTTACGAGTATGTGTGTTGGATTTTAAAAGAAGTTGGGATGAACATTTACCTCTTATCGAGTTTGCATATAATAACAGTTACCACTCCAGTATCCAGATGGCTCCGTACGAGGCTTTGTATGGGCGTAAGTGCAGATCTCCTATAGGGTGGTTTGATGTTGGAGAATCTGGGTTACATGGGCCAGACCTGGTTCAGCAGGCCATAGAGAAAGTAAAGCTTATCCGAGAGCGACTGTTGACAGCTCAGAGTCGTCAGAAGTCATATTCTGACGTGCGGCGACGAGACTTAGAGTTCAGGATTAATGACTGGGTATTCTTAAAGGTATCACCTATGAAGGGCGTGATGAGGTTTGGCAAGAAAGGCAAGCTTAGCCCACGGTATATTGGGCCTTATAGGATCATTCGGAGAGTGGGCCAAGTAGCTTATGAGTTAGAGTTGCCCTCAGAATTGGAGTCTGTCCATCCGGTTTTTCACGTATCTATGCTACGGAAGTGCATTGGCGATCCTACCCGAGTGGTGCCCACAGATGATGTACAGATTACAGAGGACTTGTCATACGAGGAAATTCCAGTTGCCATCCTAGACCGACAAATCCGCAAGCTACGAAATAAGGAGGTAGCTTCTGTGAAGGTTTTATGGAGGAGCAAGAATGTAGAAGAGATGACGTGGGAATCGGAGAAAGAAATGAAGTCTAAATACCCCCACCTATTTAAAACTGAAGATATGGTTCGAGATGGGATGCTACAACATAGCTCTATGTAGGCTTGCAGGTCATCCGGTAAGCTTTTATTTTTCACTTTCAATATTTATGATTTACGGTCGGTGAGGCAAATTGCTGCTATTTATAAAGATTGGCCATGTGTGGCATACATAGTATGTTTTCTGGCTGCGTGCAGGTTGGTTTTAACCTAGTGTACGAAGGATACTCTGGCAAAAATTTTCCAAAGCCTCTAAGAGTAAACATTCGAGGACGAATGTTCCCAAGGGGGGAGTGATGTTACACCCTATATTTTTGTACGTAAAAATACGTCGTAAGCAAACTAATGTAGGACCAAAAATGAGATAATATTTAAAAGTATATAAAGTAAGTTAATCATGTTACCTATGAGGTTACAAATATTGAAGATCATGAACAACAAGTACAAAGAGGGTTGGACAGTTCAAAAGCTAAAGCAATTGAATAAAACAATATTTCGTCGAAAGTCGACAAGTTGGGAATGTTATAACATGTACCTTTGGGGTGAGACTAGGGTGATTAACATGATAAAGAGATTATGTTATGATTTATATTAGTCGTATGACATCCTTGTGTTATGTTTTTAAGTCAAGCGAGTTGTGGAACAAATGTCGATGAAAGTCATCACAAGTTACATTCATAAGTTTTACTGAAACTTTGGGTCAAATGTAACTGCAATTTTCTCCCAATATACTTAGAGTTATGGGGTGTTCCACCCATCAAATTAAATATCTATGAGTCTATTTTCCAACTCATTAAACCGTTTGTCAATACGACATCGGAGTAGAGAGATATGGGCATTTTTGCGATACTGCACAAGCTGCTAGGTGACAAGTAGGTGTGTCACCTACTTGCTTAAATGAAAGCCCAAAAATGGACCATTTCGGGTCGTCCAAAGAGGCCTTTTAAAGGCCCATTTTCTTCATATATTAGACTTAAAATAGAGCATAATAACCAAATATAAGATCTGCAAAGAATTCTCCCAAAAATTTCCCACAAACCCTAATTGATTTTCTCTCCCTTTCAAGTTCTAATTAGAGATAAAACCTAAAGTTTGAAGGACCAAGATAGGAGCTGAGTTATCCAACAAATAAGGTGAGTTTACTGCTCTCTTTCATCCATTTATTCTTCTATAAATTCATGGCAAGTCGTTCTATACTTGTAAGAACTCACGGGACGGTGATCGAAAGCCGTGAGTTCGAGTTATTCACTTGTAGCGGACTGTTTTGTGGACTGTTTTGTGTTGCTGTTGGGCTGCATGTTTTACTACTGTTTTGTGGAGTTTTGGAGGAGGAAGGGGGTGTAGAAACACCATATAAATGTAGGGTGGTTGGCTGGTCGTTCGTCATAACATTTCCGGGTCGTTTGACACTACTACGGTGGTCGTTTTGAGTATGAAGAGATTGGGGTGTGTTGGGCTGTTTTGTAGTGTTTGATGGCGTATATAGGGCTGGAAAATGATGTATTTATGTTGTTATTGTTCTGTTCTTGTATTGTTGGTGTTATCTTGAATTTGGAGGAATAAGGATTATAGGGGAGATGCTGCCCATTTTAATACAAAATAAGTTTGTCGTTCGTTGTGCGATGGTTGTACCTCTCGTAACTTAACGATAGTATTATTATCATTCTTGTAGATTAAGGTGCAAAGAGGTGAGTTCAACTTGGTGATTGGGAAGATTGTGATAAGGTATGTTAAGGCTAATCCCTTCCTTCATTTTGGCATGATCTCGTAGCTACATGTGTTAATAATGAGACATAAAGAGAAGTTCGTATTCATGAATTTATTCACATTATTCTAGTCTCATAAGTTACAATATTATTCCTTATCGAGACTTCATATTCAGTTTAGTTTTGTCCTTATTCAGTCAAGAGAGCAGAGGGTCTATATATATATATATACACAATATTATAGTATTTGCACCACCATCGAGCTATAATCGGTGGGCAGGCCCCTATTGGGCAACCTCTGATCAGATGGTAAGTTATATATACCGAGCCTACTGTGGCCGAGCGCCTATGAGCGAGCCCAGGATGGCCGAGGTACAGATGCCCAGTATGGCCGAGCGCTTATGAGCGAGCCTACTACGGCCGAGCAGTTACACGTACCGAACCTTATAGGGCCGGACATTTATTTTACTTAATATATTGAGAGAGTTGAGTCAGTATCAGCACGTAAGTATATCTCCAGACCATCTTTGACTCCCAGTTAATTTCAGTTATCATATTATCAGTTCAGTTTCAGCTTTCAGTTATTTTATTGCCTTACATACTCGGTACATTATTTCGTACTGACGTCCCTTTTCTGGGGGCGCTGCATTTCATGCGTGCAGGTTCAGACAGACAGACGGGTAGACCTCCTCAGTAGGTGTTTCCCGAGTTCCGCCTGATCGGTAAGCTCCACGTCTTTCGGAGTTGCCAGGTCTAGAGTTTTGTGTACATCTTATGTATATCTGTATATATGTTATGGGTAGGTCGGGGCCCTGTTCCGATCATAGTACATCTATCAGTAGAGGCTTGTAGACATATCCTGTTGGTTAGTGTTGTATGTTGGGTGTTTATAAATTGGTGGTTTGTCAACTGTAGTAGCTATGACGGCCTTGTCGGCCTAGCTTTATATTGATGTTTAGTTAGCGCTAGTTTCCATTCATTTTTATATTTTGCTTCGCAAATTGTCTTGCAAAGGTGGCCCCATGGCCAAAGTATGACATTATATGTTCAGAGTCCCTTAGTCGCAATATGGTACGCCAGATTAGGTGAGGCACCGGGTGCTTGTCTCGCTCCTAGGTTCGGGGCGTGACACAGACGATACGATAGTAGGGCATATGGGGAATCAAGAACATAGGTAACCCTAGTACTTCTAAGAATAGAATCATTCGTGAAAGTGGCGTGCTTGCTCGTTTCGTTGTATCATATGGATTCTTCCAAAAGGAAAGAAGGGATAGCCTTAACATACCTTAACTCCATTGAGTCCTTAATACCTTTCAAGAAATTCTTCAAATAACTCAACTCAATCTACGATAGCATAAGGAGATTCAAAATCAGTGTTGAGTAAAATCTAAGTCCTCAACTTAAACTAGTAGCTCATTTATGTAAATTTGGCAGCATCTCCCCTGTTACAAGAGTCTCCTCCAATACCATATACCAACAACAATGACCCAAGAATTCTAACAATACATAATTATCAATAACAAGACACCATATAACAACAACAAGTCACAACTACTTCACGAAGAGCTACAAGCCCAATTGGAATCTGTATACCCCATATCACCCCTTATAGACTTCTTACTTTAACTTACTAGTATCATTAACAATCTTATTGAGCGGCATGCTCATTTTTACTCATAACAAGATATAAATTGAATCCAACTCTTATTCCATAAATTAGTTTACAACCTTCAGAACATCATACTTATATGTACTATATTATTTCTAGTTCAAGACATCCACAAAATTCCCTCCAAAATAGCCCCATACGTCTAGCACCTTAATTTTTATCGTCAATCACTTGTTTTTCATCTTTTATTCTTCAATCAATTTAATTAATACCTAGAAAAGCTTAAAAACAGCAGCCACAACATTATCAAATTATTTCTCACAATTTTCAGCCACCACAAACCATATTTTTAGCCACAAAACAGTCCAACCAAAAAGACAACCATATCCCATGTTCTTTCAAGTGCTATCTTATGATTTTTCATTCAAACAACACAACCAACACAAGATTAACCTTAGGCAAAATGAAGAAGATGTTATACATACCTTGGACATCAGCTACTACTCGGAACCCTATCTCAACTTAGCTCAAAATAGCCCTCAATCACACCACAACATCATAGATGCATTCTCTTGTAGTCTTTAACACATTTGATGATGATTTGAGTTTATTTCCCTTGAGTTTGGTTCTTGGGATCTTGGGATATGTTAGGGAGGGTTTTGGAGAGCTGTTGGACGAAATTTGGGTGAGAAATGACCCGAAATGAGGCTGAAACATCTTTTAAAATATGTAAAGTCGGTTGCCATCTCAAGTGGGTCCCAATCGGGCTGCTTGCGCAGTGTTGCGAAAATACGGATATCTCTCTACTCCAACGTCGTATCGATGAACGGTTTATGGAGTTTAGAAACTAGATACATGGGGCTTTAATCCAATATAAAGATATCCCTGTAACTCTCAATAAATAACGAGAAAATAGCCTCGCAACCTGGCCTATAAACCTGCCAGTTTCTCCGAAGTGCGGAAACGTGACTTGGCGACCGTACTTTAAAAATTTATATTTCTCTACCCTATATAGTATGAATAAATGGTTTGGATAGTTGAAAACTAGGTTCAAATACCTTCATTTCTGTATGATATATGTCCCAAAATGATATCATAAAGCTTACAAATATAATTTCTCAAAATGGCTCGTTACAAGGCAAATCTTAGCTCGATTTTTCCGCAACTTAAATCTGATTTTTTTCAAACTTTATATTTCATATCCAAACATCATATATAGTCATATCATGACTTTAAACTCATTTAAATCATGATTAACAATTCTCATATTCATCTTAACTTACTTAAGACTTCGGTAAACCTTTCTTATCCTTGTAGAAGGATTTCGTCCTTTTTGAGCTTACATTAGATAATCCTATAATGACAGTGACGTCTGAAGTACGAGGTGTAACAACATGTCCCCTTAAAAACATTTGTCCCCGAATGATAACTCTTAAAGGCTTGCGAAAATAGGACGTAACATCACTAAATCACTTTATATACTTTCAAAGAGGATCTCATTTTCAAGCTTACATCAATTGACTTACGACGTACTTTCACGTAAGAAAACATGGGGTGTAATATTATTCCCCCTTTTGGAACATTCGTCCTCGAATGTTGACTGATGCGCTTATCATTCTCATAACCTATGGCTCTTATGAATACTTTAATATTGTTCTTTTCCATCTAAGCAATTGTTCTATGAATAAATCCAAAGGCCAGGGCATCCCCCCTTTAGGCCTCTTTCTCACGCCACGACTCGTGGTTAGAATTCTTCCAATCCCGTAACTATTTCTACCTTCTATCATACAACCTGTATGACTTTTTCCTTGTATGTGCGCCTATGCGACTCTTCTCTCATTTTCCTCCAGCTTTTAGCCAATCTCTAGGCCTCACTTTGCGAATATATACGGGACTACGACAAGCTGTCCCTATGGGAATCTATAGGTATACTGATGTTTTTCGCTTGGTACTTTGTTGAATGTACCACTATTGCTATATTTTTTCCTAGCCTTGGTTATTTGTCCTTATGGCTTTAGTGCATCTAGGTAGGTCATATCGTACTATAATACTTAATTCAGTTTATTATTACCGAGGTCTGCTACCCAGCTCCAGGTTACTCTCTCACTGCTTATCCCATATGTATAAATCTAAGTCCTTTAATGCTTCCTTATTACTGTTCATCTAAAGAATGGCATCATAACCTCCTCTTATACTTCGGAATTTTTATCCATCTATTGTTGATGCACCTTAATGTTGATCTATATCTACCACTGATAACTTGAGACCTCTTATGTAATACATTGTCACTAGGGCTCACGTCTCATCGGGAAACGTCTAAAGTGGTTTTCCTGATCCACCTAGGGGTGATACTATACTTCAATAACCGTATTTCATAGCATCCCGGCATGATTCATCTTATATGGGTATTCTAATCCCATGCAATTCATGAAATCCTTTTTCTTAAAATCATTACTCATTCATAAGCCTAAACGTCATCCTCTTATCTATCACCATTACACCCTTATTCTACTACCAGGGCAACATTTCATCTCTTATAATTGCTCATATTCTTAGACTCTTCTGAGTTCCTTTAGACTGTACCGAGCTTACTATAACTTATGGAAACCATCAGCTCTCTTGTTTTGATAGGCTTAATCTCGAGGCCTTACCTGTTCTCGTCACCTTCTCACTCACCTTTTCATAACCTTACTCTTGTCTACCTATAACTTTGTTGCTCTATCATACTTTAACTTGCGACCTACACATATCTATTTATACTACTCGCAATCTTCCTTTAAATTGCTAACACCATAGATTTCCTTTTGTGCATTCTCAGTTGTCTTTAAATGTAAGCAATTACTTTTCATGGTCATTCTACCACTTGTTGCATGAATACTTGGCTTATCTTATTGCCCACGAATACTGAAATTTCCTGTAACTCATATGATCTCAAATATCACCTTTAATTTTTACTTCCTGTTCATTAGCCACGATGGTACCACTTTCTTATATAGTGTATATAATATTGTAGTGAGACTATTGTTACAAGACCAGTTCTTCTTTATGTCACTATGCTTAGGTTGAAGCCTTCTTCCTTATTTCTTTAGCTAGTCTTTGGGGTAGTACATAGTGGAGACCCTCTGACTCCTATAAAGCTACGAGCTTATTACATCGCATACCCGAAGGAATCTTTGATGTTCGTACTCGCTTATAATTATCCTTAGTTACATACCTCCGTGCTCTTGTGCTCGTAAGGTTGCTTCTGGACTGAAATTTTGAATGTCTCCCCAGTGGCACTCTCTTTTATTTCTGGAACACTTATACAGCACCTTTAACTACCCCAACTCCTATCTGAAATTTTTTTAACAATTGCGATCTCGTATCTGCGAGACTGGATTCCCTATGTTGGGGTTCACTATGTTTATATTGCACGATCTATTGATTTATTTGTATCATCTTGTCTAGCCATAACTAGACTCTTTCTGAATCCACTACAGACTACTCGTTGGTCCATTCTCATATTTATATTCTATGTAACCCATCTTGGGTTATGTCATTTGTCTTAACTTACCTCTCGTACTGGCTCCTTATATATTGAGTGTTCATTCCCACTTATTTATCAATATCATCTTGTGCAGAATCCTTACTGTCTCTCTCCGGCATCATGCTTGCATAATGTTCTGGAGTCGTATCATATCTGTAGGATCTAAATAAATGCAATCTCATTCCTTTCACCTTTTTAATGCATTCTTTCTTTACTATTCCATAGTTACCTCTTTATCTTTGGCATCTTTTCACACCTTTACTTACATCTTACCCGCCTTGCGGTAATCCTTCTGTACCAAGGATAACTAAAGTTCTTACGCACGAGGGTGACACCTAGTGTAACTAGCACACTTAGTCCCTTAAGCTTAACTTTGCTCACAGTGCTCGCTTTAGGGAAGCGTCTTCATGAATGACCTTTAAATATTATTCTTTCGTTGTCCATTCTATTATTTCCAGAATACTATCTCTGAAATTCTCACGATGCCGACTATTGTCAAATCATTCAGTCCCTAATTCATATTTATTTTATCTTGTTCACCAGCTCATACTAATTTCTATTACTCCGGGGTCTAACGTTTCCTTCTGGTAATCACATTGGAGTCACCAACTTATTTCTCGAAAGAAGGATATGACTTTATGGCTTACTATTCAATAGTTTCAAGGCATGTCTGCTCTTGTCTTTTCCTTCACTTGACTATAGATTCTGTCATCGTGTCTTATTTTGATTTACCGTTATCACCCATATATCACATCTTACTCATGATGCTTCATTTACTCTCTTTTTATTCTATTGATAATATTTTTGTCTATAACTTTATTCTGAAAACTTCAACAAAACATTCTTTCACTTTTAGCTCCCCATGCTTAATCTCACTGGCTCTTCGGAATGCCTAACATTCTCCTTTTTTTTTACTCGGGGCTGGAGTCATCCAAGGGGGAGGGGAGATCGATGAGGATGTCACATACCGTATTGGGGTAGGATGGATGAAGTGGAGGTTAGCATCTGGAGTCCTGTGTGACAAGAGAGTGCCACCGATACTCAAAGGTAAGTTTTATAAAGCGGTGGTTAGACTGGCCATGATGTACGGGGCTGAGTGTTGGGCTGTTAAGAACTCACATATCCAGAAGATGAAAGTAGCAGAAATGAGGATGTTGAGGTGGATGTGCGGGAACACTAGGATGGATAAGATCAGGAATGATGATATTCGGGAGAAGGTGCGCGTGGCTCCCATTGATGACAAGATGCGGGAGGCGAGGCTCAGATCGTTCGGGCATATACAGATGAGGAGCCCATATGCCCCGGTAAGGAGGTGTGAGCGGCTGGTTGTGGAGGGCACGAGAAGAGGTAGAGGACAACCGAAGAAGTATTGGGGAGAGGTGATCAGGCAGGACATAGTGAGGCTTCAGATTTCTGAGGACATGGCACTTGATAGGAAGATGTGGAGGTCGAGTATTAGGGTTGTAGGTTAGGAGGTAGTTGAGTCTTGCCTTACTTCGTACCGTTGTGAGACTAGTCTGGTAAGGTTTTTGTCTAAGCTAGCTAGTGGCAATGCCGCGTCTTACTATTTTGCGTTTCAGTGCCGGACCTATTTACTAGCTATCGTTTTTGCTTTGCATCTTTCTTATGGATTTCATGTTGTTCCTATTTTTCCTATGATTTCTGTGGTGACGCTGCTATTGTCTCCTTTTGTATTTTTGCCCTCTTGAGCCGAGGGTCTTTCGGAAATAGCCTCTCTACCTCTTCGGGGGAGGGGTAAGGTCTGCGTACACACTACCCTCCCCAGACCCTACTAGTGGGATTTCACTGGGTTGTTGTTGTTGTTGTTGTTGGAGTCATACTAAGGTAAATATTTATCCCTTCTAGGATTCCACTGCCTATCTTCTGAAATTTCTGAACATTCTAGTATTCATATCTAACTGTACTATTCTAGAATTCACCATCTAGGTGTCTCACAAGGAGATATATTACCACAATTGTACTATCTTCGGAAATGTTAGCTAATGATAATAATCCATCCACCATTTTTGGGTTACTCTAACCCCAGCTGGATCCTGATATCCTATCATTCTCTTAAACTATATCTACTGGCTCCCATAGGGCATAACTAAGACGAGTGTGGCTAATTGTATATAACTCTATTACTGTTGAAAGTAACTCGTAATGCTGTATTTCTCTATCTGAATTGCAAATACTTATAATCTTCATTAACTAGGTACCTCGTGCCCTTCTTCATCTTGCTTCTTTTACTCGCCGAAACTTGTATCTACCTTCTGATTCTCTTATTTCTTTTTACCATATGGGTGGATAGATATTCTTGCCTTAAGGCTCCTTATCAAGAAGTTTACACATTTTAATACACACATGATCTACTGAAGACCTCATATTTACTCATCATAAGCATGATGCAAAATCGAGTTCCTCTAACTCAACTATTCCACAGTCACATTCAATCTCTTACCAACTGTCTTTCTGGATATAGGTATCGTTGTATTATGAATAAAATAAAATTTAGGAGTTTGAATTCTTACAACTGAGCTCTACCACACGATCTAAAGTAAGAAGAAAGAGTGATAATCTTAAATGTCATATAGCCTCCTGCTTATAAGTGTGGTGCACAATACACCCATAAACAAGACTCTACTAGACACGGCTTGTAGACTCCCTAGGACAGAACTGCTCTGATACCACTTTTTTCATGACCTAACCAGTAGGGCCGCGATGGGCACCCGGTGCCTAACTCAACCGAGTACCAACGTCACATATCCTTCTTATCATACTATCATGGATAAATGAACCGAAAGGCCATCATGAGATAACTAAAATTAAACATAAGAGAATACTCGACATGGGATGACCCAACATGATATAGAAGCTTATGTATGCAACATACGGGCCTATAAGACCGACATGATCATTTGTATACTCAAAATATAGGCGGACAAGGCCATACAAGTATCCATATGCATGAAATCTGTCTACAAGTCTCTACAAGTACATAAATATCATAAAGTTTGAGATATGGCCCCGCCATACCAATCAATACATGTCCAAATCATACTGACCAGATAGGCAACTCTGGAGCAAGTGGAGTGCACCAACACCTTCTGCTGAGATGATAGCCTACTAGGAGGACTCTCAACCTGTCTACCGGGACCTGCGGGCATGGAACGCAACGTCCCCAGGCAAAAGAGACATCAGTACAAATAAAGTACCGAGTATGTAAGGCATGATAGTAGTATATAAAAGATATGAAAGAAACATGGAGTAAAGAACTCAACCTGTAATTCTGAATAGCTTTATGAATCATGAAAAATTTATAATGTCATGCATGTGCATATAAATGTCATACCATGCATAGGTATATGCGTACATAACGTTATCAAGCCTCTGAGGGTATCCCATCATATTATCTCAGCCTCTGTGGGCGAAATCATAAACGTATACCAGCTGATCAGGTGGTGGTGCATATATAACGCCATAGCCTTTCCCCCATACCCCATATACATATACTATACGTGTATATAACGTCATCTGGTCATAGGTCAATATACATGTATAAATGAATACAGTGCATAATGAAAAAAGTCAATAAGATCTGTCGTAATGTCATGAGACCCATAAACAGGCGATATAATAGTAAGACATATGGGGAATCAAGAATATAGGTAACCCTAGTACTTCTAGGAACAGAATCATTCGTGAAAATGGCGTGCTTGCTCGTTTCGTTGTATCATATGGATCATGCCAATAAGAAAGAAAGGATAGCCTTAACATACCTTAACTCCATTGAGTCCTTAATACCTTCCAACCAATTCTTCAAACAACTCAACTCAATCTACCATAGCATAAGGAGATTCAAAATCAGTGTTGAGTAGAGGCTAAGTCAGCAACTTAAACTAGCAGCTCGTTTATGTAAATTTGGGCAGCATCTCCCTTGTAACAAGAGCCTCCTCCAATACCATATACCAATAACAATGACCGGAGAAATCCATCAATACATAATTATCAATAACAAGACACCATATAACAACAACAAGTCACAACTATTTCACGAAGAGCTACAAGCCCAATTGGAATCTGTATACCCCATATTATTCCTTATAGACTTCTTACTTTAACTTACTAGTATCATTAACAATCATATTGAGCGGCAAACTCATTTTTTACTCATAACAAGATATAAATTGAATCCAAATCTTATTTCATAAATTAGTTTACAACCTTCAGAACATCATACTTATATGTACTATATTATTTCTAGTTCAAAACATCCACAAAATGCCTTCCAAAATAGCCCCATACGTCTAGCACCTTAATTTTTATCGTCAATCACTTGTTTTTCATCTTTTCTTCTTCAATCAACTTAATTAACACCTATAAAATCTTAACAACAGCAGCCACAACATTATCAAATTATTTCTCATAATTTCCAGCCACCACAAATTATATATTTAGTCACAAAACAGTCCAACTATATCTCATGTTCTTTTAAGTGTTATCTTATGTTTTTTCACTCAAACAACACAACCAACACAAGATTAACCTTAGGAACAATCAATAAGATGTTATACATACCTTGGATAATAGCTACAACTCGAAACCATATCTCAACTTAGCTTACAATAGCCCTCAACCACACCACAATATCATAGAAGCATTCTCTTGTAGTCTTTAACACCTTTGATGATGATTTGAGTTGATTTCCCTTGAGTTTGGTTCTTGGGATATGTTAGGGAGGGTTTTGGAGAGATGTTGGACGAAATTTGGGTGAGAAATGACCCAAAATGAGGATGAAACATCTTTTAAAGACGTAAGGTCAGTGGTCGTCTCAAGTGGGTCCCAACCGAGCTGCTTGCGTAGTCTCGCAAAAATACGGATATCTCTCTACTCCGACGTCGTATCGACGAACGGTTTGCAGAGTTAGAAACTAAATACATGGGAATTTAATTAAATATAAATATATCCCTGTAAATCTTAATATATTGGGAGAAAACAGCCTCGCAACCTGGCCTATAAACCTGCCAGTTTCTCCGAAGTGCAGCGACGTGACTTGGCGATCCTTCTTTAAAAATCTATATTTCTCTACCCTGATATCGTATGAATAAATGGTTTAGACCGTTGGAAACTAGGTTCAAATACCTTCATTTTGGTATGATATATGTCCCAAAAGATATCATAAAGCATATGAATTTATTTTCTCAAAGCGGCTCGTTACAAGGCAAATCTTAGCTCAATATTTCCACAACATAAATCCGATTTTTTCCAAACTTTATATTTCATATCAAAATATCATATATAGTCATATCATGATTTTAAACTCATTTAAATCATGATTAACAAGTCTCATATTCATCTTAACTTACTTAACACTTCGATAAACCTTTCTTATCCTTGTAGAAGGATTTCGTCCTTTTTGAGCTTACATTAGATAATCCTATAATAACAGTGACGTCTGAAGTACGAGGTGTAACAACATGTCCCCTTAGAAATATTTGTCCCCGAATAATAACTCTTAAAGGCTTGCGAAAATGGGACGTAACATCACTAAATCACTTTATATACTTTCAAAGAGGATCTCATTTTCAAGCTTACATCAATTGACTTACGACGTACTTTCACGTACAAAAACATGGGGTGTAACAGTTACATGCTCGTTTGGATCGGTCTCTCCATTGTACTTAGGTATTTCGGGAATACGAAATTTCTTGGGGATCGGTTTTGGGGCCGCGCTTGGAGGAAAAGGTTTTTGCACGAACTTCTTGGAATCCAATCTTTCAATATTGGGGGTGCTCTTTGGATTTGATCTACCCTGGAATTATAGGTTTCAACCTTTTTATCGTTTGCTTCGATCTTATTTTCCCCTGACTCTATCCGCTTTTTTAGCTCCTCGAGCATTTTTATAATTTCGGGGTTAGTCCCCTTGTTCATTCTACCTTATCATGGTCGATTCCGTTCTGTGGGGGACTTCTTGGGGTGGATCGTGTTCAACCCTGCTCGGTGCATGGGTTTGGCTCTACAACTGAGCTATCGCCACCTGTTGAGCTTGCATCATTTCGAAGATCATGCGTAGGCTAATCCCGTCTTCTTCAATGTTCTGTGAGTTTCGAGCTGCAGATCGGGCTACACAACAGACATTATTTTTAGGGTCGGTACGTAGGTTCGCGTCTATGGCCACATGTGAATTTACATCGATTGGATCTGCAGTCTGAATCCCGATGACATCAGTGGGTGGCCCCTCATTAGCGGGCACCACGTTGTTATTCTCACTTTGATGACCAGCCTCATTGTCGATATGTAGAGGTGCCAATTGAGAGTTTGTCATTTTTGGCCTGAGATCAAAGATACTTCAAAGAGCAAGTGTAAAGTAGTGTGTGTTATGATGATTTGTATCAAATAACCATTATTATCCTTAGCCCCATGGTGGGCGCCAAACTGTTTACCCCCAAAATCGGATAACAATTAAATTTATACGTCGTTTTAAGAATATGTGATCTGATTTGATACAAAGTGAGAAATCAGATTTAATATGGAAGGATAAATAGAAAAATAAATGCAAACCATGCAGATTGAACAACTTGAGCCTCGCAAGGTTAATTTTCTTTGAATTTAGATGTGATATTATTGTAAACAGAATAATATGAACAAAGCTGGAAAAAATAGTATCTTGTTCTCTTAAGTATGTTACAATCTCCCTAATGAATTACTCTATTCCCTTTATATATACAGAGAGATGAAACCTTTAAGGTATTATTTTATAAGAAATTATGTAGACGTTGGTTCCCTTTTTGACTAAATCCCGTAATTTTCGCCATAATAATTGGTTAATGGCGAGAATCACGAATACTTGTCGTGTGAGTTGGCAAAGCTTTTCTTCGAGCTCGTTATAAGCGGGGTCGGTCGTGCTCCCGATAAACTCGAGAGCAAATCTGATGGTCGTTTTAGAACTTTAATGCTCGAATCGAGCTTAGTTATATATGTAACTTCGATCTCTTACGTAGGTGCCGAGCCTTGACCTATTGTTCCAGATGCCTCGATCGAGCATAGAGCTCGGATCTACCCGTATACACCACTACTACTCATAACCAAATATATCCATACATATCTTTTGGGTACCAGAAGAGAGCAGTATCACCATTACCATATCCATCTCAAAGAGATATGACAAAGAAGTGTCTGAATTATTCTAAGTGTGTATGTACGTGTGCTAATGTATTTCATTATTTTTAAATCTTGGATCCGTTTATACACCACTCTAATTTGCTAAAGTTATGTATGATGCAACATGTGCTATATCCATGACACTGCTAAAAAGGGGAGAAAACCGACCGCCAAAACTGACCAATATTGGTCGGTAATTGGCAAAAAATGACTGAAAACCGATCGATTCAGACTTCAGTCGGTCAATTAATTTTTTTAAAAATTGCCAAAAAACCCGACCGAAGTCGGTCAACTTTTTCCATTATGTAATTAAATAATGCACCATTTGGGAATTGAACCAGGGTATGTACTGTGGCAAGATACTATTATACCACTAGACCATTGGTGCATTTTGTGTTAATACTGTCTTTTATTTTATTTATACTCTTTAATTGCATTTTCGCGCGAAAATAACCGACCGATGTCGGTCGATTTTATTAAAAAATAAAATCACTGACCGAAATCAGTCGGTTTTTTAAAACGACCGGCCGAAATAACCGACCGATTTCGGTCAGTTTTTTGAATATTAATTTTAATTTATTTTAAATGAAAAACAAACCAAAGTTGGTCGATTTCTTGAAAAATAAATTTTGCGGGATACAAAAATAATTTTCCGCATTCTTGCGCTAATGCGCTAAAAAAAATCCGATCAAAGTTGATCGAATTAGTAAAAAATATATATGTATTTTAAAAAATCGACCAAGTTTGGTTGGTTTTCTGCCGGTAGCGTCGGTTTTGGCCGAAATTCTACTAGTGTATATAACATAAGACCAATCAGAAACTTTATGAATTTTAACAAAGACAAAGCATACATCGGAAGTACAAGTGCCTTAATTCACTGTTACTAAGTGGACTCTTAATTAATACTAGTACGTATCTAAAGGGCACAACTTTTCAGAAGAATCTAAAGGGCACATTTTAGAATCTTCCGTCTTAGCACTCACAATTCTCACCTTTAAAAGGAGCTGGTAAATTCCCAACACCATGACGCTACACCAAAATTCCACACCTTAGAATTAAAACACACAGAGATCATAAAAATGAGGCTTTCGAATTGTGATAGACAATATTCTTGCTCAGTCTGGAGATGGAATTCTACAGTCCCTTATCTTTTTGGAGGCTTAGCCATTATATTTCTACTCATTTCTATAGCAATTGTCATCCTTGCCTGTGCACATTGCCAGAAGAAATGGCGTATCTCATCGCCAATGACAAGGGGAGAGGTCATAGAGGAAAACCATGGAAACAGTGGAACGTTAATGCCCGGAAATGTTAATAACCAGATTGACATCATTGTAATGAAACCAAAGATTGTTGTCATCATGGCTGGTGATGACAAGCCTAGCTACTTGGCCACTCCATCTCTTGCTTGAACTTCTATAATAAATTTATTTTTAGTTCTTGCTTTTCTAATAGTTCTATACTAAGCTATTATCAGACTATATATGGTAGATAGATTGCATACAATTCCAGAATACTGGGAAATATGGCTAGAGAGCCTTGTAGTTTATGTTACAGTTTATACTAGCAGGACGCATACTCGGATGAGACTCCAGCCTCCCCTCTCCGATTTTCTTTCCATAGATCCCTCATGGTGTACTCCAAACGGCGGCCAAAAATAATGAAGTTGTAGATGTAACAAAAGCAACAAATAAAGAGAACGACTAAAGTATCCTAATTTGGTTGAAGGAACGGGTTGAGTGTTCTAAATTGGTTGAGAGCATGTGTTTTGCTCACATGATCTTGAACAATTATCACCTCATGAACAAGCTTTTGGGGTTGAGTTAGACCCAAAGTACATTTTCTTTACGCATACACTAATATTAGAGTAAGACTCATCCACATTGTTATGTTTGCAATATTGAACCCCGTGTTATGTTTTCATGCTCCAAATGTCCGGTCTTTGGTGTATAGGAGAAGCAAAGAGGATGTTAGAATGTCTCACGTTGATTATGATCGGAAGTGTTCTATAGTCTTGGATAATCTGTGCCTCGTGAGTTCACTATTGAAATTGAATTAGAATCAGTGTCATTTTTAAAGAAAAGAAACTATTCCTACTATGTTTTCAGGTGTTATTTTGTTACTTAGTCATTAGCTGGTCAAGAGAAACGACAAATGATAATATGAGAAAAAATTGCCCGGTAAATGCGAAATGCAAATGGCCGTGGAAAGTTGGGTATAGGGGTGGGAAACGGGCGTGTCGGGTCGGGATATGAGCGGATCGAAAACGGGCCATTCAAAAAAAAAAAAGGATAAATGATCCGACCCGACCCGTATTTGAGACGGATAAAAAACGGGTTATCCATCCATATTATCCATGGCTTCTTGAATATGATCACTTTTGGGAGAATTCTTAGTCTCCCAAACTTGAGGAACCCCTAATTTGGATTTACAAATATAAAAGTTAAACACATTAGTTATCTATTTGATTAACCATTTTCTAAGTGGATAGTATGATTCTTATTCATATTCGACCCGTTTTAAAAAAGTTCATTATACAATCCATTTTTTAATGAATAATATGGATGGATAACAGTTTTTTTTAAACCATTTTGCCACTAGTTGGGTAGATGCCTTCCTGCAGATGCCATGTCTAAAGAAGAACTTAATTAAGAGATGTCAAACTAGTGATTGAAAAGTGTCAAGAATATGCTTTACTAAAGTATTTGGACGCAGCGGCTCGAAGCTTATGATCAATCATGTTTTAGTGACTCAGATGCATCCTACTTTACTAGTTTAAGGAATGAGTCCTGAATACTTTTCATTTACTTACCTTATCAAAGAAAATAGGTTCTGAATACTTTTGAAAAGGAAAGGCACACTGCGAATGTACAATAGTGGCACACATTTGACGTTCCTCATTCTCCGACACTACTCTTTCCTACAACCTACTCTTTCATGTTTCCTAAGGTGCTCTAATGTTCTCAGGATATTCTAATTACTACTATACGTTTGTATAGTACACCAATAATGGGTGCTTTTACTAACACTAGCAAAACCAGGATGCAAAAAATAAATAAGACGCATATATTTGAATAAACAATTGTATATTTTCCAATAAAGTAATACAACATCCTCTAATAATCGCTTTTTTGTTGGGTTATTCATCTATTAGTGTTAAATGATCTTAATTGATAAGATCCTCGGTTACATTACATCTTCACATCTTGGAAAAAATCTGATATGATCCTCTTAGATTGACATCCGCGGCGAATTTAAGATTTAAACTCTATGGGTTCAACTTTAAAAAAAATTAACATTGAACTTGTTATATTTTTGAAGTTGTGGGTTCATATCTATTATTTTTGTAATTTTAAAGAATTTTTACACATAATTTTTACTCTACATCGAAAGTTATGGGTTCAATTGAACACGTAACTGCCACACTGCATCCGCCCCTGCCCATTGTTGCATGCCTAAAAGAATGGCAGACATAAGACACCATACAAACTGTAAACAGTTCAAATTCTCCTTAATCTCCATGTAAATCCAAATTAAGACATTTAATTTGAAATGGAGATTTGCATGTTAGAGCAACGACTAGATAGATACCTTTACAAATTGAACCTTAGGAAGAATAAAAGAACAACCTAGCTCGAACCACGGTCTCTTAGCATTTTGCACCCTAACGTACGTTTGTTCTGTTTTTCCAATTCAGAGCATACTTTCTGACGTTGGCAATTTAACGGCTTGTTTATATTATCATTTTTGAACTTATAAAATATCTATCTTCGGTCATTGAGCAATACACACTCATTTAGAAAGGGCAAACTTGAAAACTTACAAAATAAATAATTTTTTGTTTCCCTACCACTACCGCGTAGCCGCCGTGGTAGACTCCCACCATAATTTTGGCCTATCTAGCCTTTATAGACACAGTAGTTTCCAGCCCAGTGATGCTCAGTATTATTGAACCCATATAATACATTTTAGGTTCTCTTACTTTAAATTATGTTTGGAATCATTAACATTCAAATTAGAGATACCTATTTAAATTGGTAAAAAACAACTTGCGCTGGTCCGCATATAAGTCGACTTTCTATATTAGTAATCCTAGAGCACTTTAAAAACTTTAAGACAAACCATTTTCACCTCGTACTTGCTACAGATTTGTATCATGCTAAGTAGCCAAGAGACAACTTAAAATAAGGACAAGAACAGGAGGATAAATTTTATACAAGGATGACATGGCATCTAATAGTCTGTCTTGCATGATTCATTTCTTACAACTAATTACTCTTACCTTTTCTACCATTTGAAAGGAGATATATGCAACATTATGGTTGATAGTCTGCCAATACAGATTAACCTCCATGTATACATGAAATGGAAATAACAGAACTGAATAAGAGACTTCTAATATTGCCCATTATAAGAATTTAGTAATTGGGAAGGGATAAAATGACTAAGAGTATACATTTTGAGTTATTGATCAAAAAGATCGGCAGAGGTATAATTGTGAAAATAGAAACATTATTACGTGTGAATAAGGAATTCAAATGCACTCACAAAAAATCAATTAGGTTTTTCTGCCATTAAAATTTTCAAAAGTATCATTAAACGTTATAATTGGCGCTCGCCAACATTTTAATCTACACAGTTATATATGCTTATTATGACATGATGACCCAACTCTAGGAGGAACAGATTGAGATCAGATTTAAGGAATATACAATTGAGCAGAGAAGGAGATGAGCAAGTAAGAAATGGAAGAATTAGAAACCTACTGTAACTGCAAACATTTGGGAAGATGAAGGCATACAGTACGAGGACACATTGTATGCAACAAATGGAACATTTCTATTGATGAATGCGAAAAGGAACATTATAGGGAGGTGCAAAATGCCAAGAGGGCTAATACTGCCTTTACTTGCTTATTAGTAATGCATTATAAGAAAATAAAAAGGATAAAAAGCTAACGTAAACAAACAACAACAACAAATCCAATGTAATCTCACAAGTGGGGTCTGGGGAGGGTAGTGTGTACGCAGACGTTACCCCTACCTTCAAGAAGGTAGAGAGGCTATTTCCGGTAGAAAAAAGCTAACGTAAACCTAATTCATTTATCTATAACTCTCATAAATATACACTGTTTCGAAGTACTTGAGAAATTAAAAACATTTTGGTCGTTGAGTCCAAGAAATAAGAGCTGCAATCCTATCCCAACTTCCCATTTGCAATCCAATTGTCAAAAGCAACTCATTTATTGCTGTCTTCATAGCATACTTGAGCCAGTAAAAAGAAACTGGTAACAGTTTTATACAAGTGCATTAATGGTATCAGGAATTTCTTAATTAGTCTCTAAACCCATCGTCCGTGCTAAAAATCCATTACAAAAGAATTACTTCACTGTCTACACAAGCAGAGCGTTTAATTTCAACTTTTTAAAATTACAATAACTAACAAGACAACAAATTTGGGAAACACTGTAGACAGAATCAACAGCCTGAGAGCTTCGCTCTGGAAGAAAATATTTTTTCAAGTATTCAGATGAACAATGAGTGTGATTTAGTTGCTGTTACCTCATTGTTGCTGAGGCGTAACAGTGTGCTTCTCTACACGCCAAAATTGCACATCTGCACAAATTCCATTTCAGAATCAATATATTTAGTCCATAGCTCCTTGTACTGGTTCAAGGCTATGTCCAGCCAAGGCTTCATATCTCCATTATAGTGAATCACAGCAGCCTTGTGGATTTCATCCATGCTTACACTTGGATTGTACCCAAGGCCAAGTACATGCCACGATTTATCCAATGATTTGGTTTTCGAGTAGAAGGTCATCAGCCCAGCTGGAAGAGTTCCCAATTTCCACAACGTCCGATCCTCATTCTAATTAAAAGAATTAATTGATAAGAACAAATATCATAATAGGGATACATGGAAAAAGAAAAGAAGTCTAGGTTGAATCAGATTCTCTAAGTCCGCCTATTGTTTTCTAAGCTATAATTAATTGGACCAAGAAAATCAACATAAAAAGATAAAAAGTAAAGCAAAAAACAACTCACCAAGTTCTGCCAGTAGTGATACTGCTCAGTGCATTGTTCACGCCTCCAGGCATCAAGATCAAATATATTCATCCCAAATGCCCAGGCACATGCCTTGGGGGTGAACTTTTCCCTAACAAGAGGGTGAGAAAAATTCAAATACTGAGCATAGCGATGAAAAGATCCAAAGCAGGTCTCAACTGCCCCATTGACCTTGCCATCCAAATCAATTGTCCACAATGCAGTCAAATCCTTCTGAACCACAACATCATCATCCAAAAACAAAATACGGTGAAGTTTTGGATACATCTCCGGCAAATAAAATCTTAAGTGATTTAACATCGACAAGTACTTTGGATTCTTAAATTTCATGTTGTTCACGTCCTTCGTAGCATTCTCTGCACTGTTTTGGAAGTAAAAGTTCTGAAGCTTTGCGGACTCAAGTTGCTTGAGCACTGGAACATAGGAAGAAGTTAAGAATGTAAAATCCTCCACAGATTTGATTTCTATGTGAGCTTGCCGAATAGGCCTCATCTTAAACCACACCTTCATTGCAGCTAGATTCATCTTGTCAGTAACAACATGGAAAACATGTTTCCATGGCTCCTCCGCATTCTTTATCACTGAATTCAC
Organism: Nicotiana tomentosiformis; assembly: GCF_000390325.3. Lineage (NCBI taxonomy): Eukaryota > Viridiplantae > Streptophyta > Magnoliopsida > Solanales > Solanaceae > Nicotiana > Nicotiana tomentosiformis. The sequence continues at coordinate 88,345,527 of NC_090813.1, forward strand.
AACTACGGATACTGCAATTACATTATCTGAAAATATGGCATAGTGATACAGAGTAGGATCCTCAAATTCAGGCTCCGGATCCTCATCCCTATATTTTTCAGGATGTGAGATTCTCTCCTCCATAAGCCGCATAGCAAGACAATGTAAACTCTTTGGAGTTGATTTAGCAGCAATTAAGCTGGCAAAAGCTCCATTCTTCTTTGCCTTCACAAACAACTCATTAACAGCAAATATAGTGTCCTTCAGCTTCTGTATTTTCAATTGATTATCATAAGACTCTTTTGAGTCAGCAATCAATAACCTGGCAAACTTGACCTTATCCTTAACTTCCTTCTCAAACTGTTTCAAAGAGTCATCATCCAGGGGTCCATCAGTATCAAAAAGATTTGCACGGTAATTTGGCTTTGATTGAAGATCGGAAAAATTCTGGACCAAATCTTCAAACATCTTAAGCTGCTTAGAAATGTCCAGCTTCAGCTTCCTTGCATAAGCAGCATAGGCATTCACAAGTGCTATATGATCATTTGCTTGTTTATGTATTAAATCTAACCTAGTCTTCAACGGATCTGAACTCAACGCCACAAATGACCGATGCACGTATGCATTCCCAGTAGTCTGTTTCACATGATCAAATGTTAGTCACTTTCAATGTAACCTAGACCAAAAATAAAAAAATGGATACTTCTCCATCTACTTACTTCAGTTTAGCTTAATCTTTCTTAAATTGAAACTGAGGTAACGCATTATGTACGGAAGATATAAAGCATGCCATATCCATGGAGAATAAACGATTATGAGAAAGAAGTGAGACCACATCAAAAAACTAAAATCCAGTTTTACAATAATAGCAACTACTACACCTCAATTCCAATACTGTCTTTTCAGACAAATTAGGGGTTCCTAAGATTGGGAATTTTCTAAACTTTACAACTTATTCTTCCGATGACATTCAATCCTTAACCAAATGGAAAAGGGCTCCTGTCAAATATTGAACCTAATGCAAGTGTACCAGCAATAATTATACATTTATCCAACAAGTTGCTCTTGCTATATAGATATTTTGCTTTAAGACACAAAAAATCAGCTGTTTCCACTCCAATCTTGAAGTGCAATTACTTTCTCTTTCTATCAGTACCTACAAATTACTTTCTTTTTAGATCAGTAATCTACAATTACTTTCTTTTTTCATTAAGTGATCTATAATTACTTTCTTTTTCGGTCAGTAATCTACAATTACTTTCGCTAAATAGTATATAGATAGAACATACTTAGCCGCCTTTTATTACCATGCAGGTGCAAGCACATAGAAACATACAGTATTCGGAGCATCTCAATGCCAAGGAAAAAGATTTAATCTTCAAGCTCGTAGAGAGAAGCATTTAGTACATTCGCAAACAATATGCAATAAGCAAATAAGGTAAAGTTTGAAATTTTTGAAGTAATAAAGCGGAGAGTGAGGAGGAGATAGAAAACGTACAGAATCGTGGTGAGAGGAGAAGAGGACAGAGAGAGTGGCGAGAAACAGTAAAGTAAACATAGCGGACACGAAGATTCGGTATGAGAAGAAATTCCGAAGTGCCGATCCGCCGCCACGGCCTCCCCGGACTGCTACCGCCATTTTTTCAGATCTCTACCACGGATCTAATTGCTAATGTGAAAAGCACAAAACTATCTGCTCTGAGTCCGTATAACTACATATACAATTGGGAATGTGGATTGAGTTCAATTAAGCGTGTGGAATAATTGGGAATGTGTTTGAGAGTGGAGTTGATTAATGAGATCTGAAGCTGGGAGCTGAAGATGGAGACTAATAATCTCTTCCCCCGCGTCGGTGGTTTTCCTTTCCTATTTTTAGAAATTCAATCAACTCGGGATCTAACGCGATTACTCGTAGTAAAGATGAAAAGCCTGTTCAGTGAAAACACAAATAAACAAAATTAAAAATAATGAAAATAAAGGCCTCCTTGAATTTAGTTCTTCTAAAACAACCCCTGAACTTTCTTTTATGATATATTCGCGCTGTTTAATTGATTTTTTTGTGTCTGTCTTGCCCCCAATCTACTTTTTCTGCATTTCCCGAACTTGGTTTTGTCGTCATGTTTGGTTGCGTAATGGAACTTTGTGGGGAAATCAAATCCGTTACTACTCTCATGACCAGCAACGCATGCCTAAAAGTGGAAATTTTATTAGATTAACATAATATAATACGGGAATTTAATATGAAAGGATTATACGTGATTTTAATATGAAAGGATATATCAGAACCTACATAAATGATCAATTTTAATTATGTTAAGTAAACAATTATGTATTGTAGTTTAAAGGTATCTAATGTGATGGTATCTTACCGAATACTTCTTTATAGACGATGTTTTTTTTGTATATGTTTCCTTCTAATTCTTTGATTACTCTGTCATAACCAGAACTCTTGTTGTCGATATTGATATCTCTCTTAAAATTACAACATATAGTTATTCGTGTAAAAAAATATATTGTGGTAAATATAGTTCAATATTTAGGATATTTGTTCTTGTGCTTTATTTATTATAACTACAACATAAACATACTGAAAATTATTTTCACAAAATTTAAAAGGATATTCTTTAGTTTCGAAAGATGGAAGTTGAATTCGGGGATAAACACATACTTAGAAGCACATTGACCATTATCATAAGTTCTTCATGTATGACGTTATTGCCAAAACTTCTATATATCATATGTGTACTATTACATAAGCTATTCAGCGGATCTAAGTTTTCAGTAGCATGATGGACATATTTTTCTTCAAAATCAACCTATATGCAATGGAAGATCAATTTTAACTTAGTTTATTATATATATGGTGACACTAACATACGTAAGAAATAATGAACTTGACAACAAACATGTACTGTAGAAGGCCATTTGGTATTAAAGTACTTAAGTATTCTTCTTGGTAGTTATTATTGGTATCATCTTCTACTGAGTCAAAACTGAAAAATATTTTGTTTTTACCATAAAACTTAGCAATCAACATTTTATTTAGTTAATCAACATATTCATTTCTGCTAGCTAAGATAACTCTTCAATTTCTATCATATAATTTGCACAAATTGTATTTTAATCTAATGATGAAAATATTTTTCTTATTAAATGCACTACTATTACCATCGAGGTTGATAACCAAGTGTTCAAGAAGAGCCAAATCATCTTTTATTGGATGCTCTTCTTCGTTTCCAACACAAAGTAAGGTCACTGAATGCTGGATCTGTTTTTACTTTTATATTTCTTGTCATTTGAATATTTTTCATTTGAGGTCATAAGTTCAATTTTGGCAATCTAGCTTTTACAGATTCTAGTTTGGTCAACTTTGGAACTACTGATCGTATTGACAGAAATCACCTCCCAAACTATTACTTTCCCACCTAACGGTTCATCGATATCCAATATATCTCTAAAAATTCGGGCAGTTGTTTCGATCGTTTGACGCTTAGCCATAAGCGCTTCATCCCATATTATCATTTTTGATTTCCTTATAAAATTAGCACTATTGCTCTGATTTGATATATTTGTGATGGTTATTTCAATTATTTGAAGATGTATATCAAATCTAAAGTGAATTGTACGACCTTATAATAAATCCGTTGCTGGTACACCACTTGTTCTTATTGCTAACAATATCATGCCTCTTGATATGACATTTGCAAGTAATTCATGACATATGAATATTACTTCGATTCTGCCGGAGGCATCTGCAAAAGATAATCTCGTTATACCATAGTCAATTCTTTATAATATAGTCTTGAAAACTTATTCTTGTTCAAGATTTAGCTTTGATTGTAGTTTCTCAAATACTTGTATGTGCTTCTTAATATTACTCATATTATGAATTTAAAAAATAATTTAATTGGATTCTCTTGCTAAATAATTAATTAAAAGATTTGATTATTTGGTTTTAACATAAAATATAATTTATTTTCTGTTGATTTAGATTCTTAATATTAGTTCATCTCATATTTGAATATTTAACCGTGATTATAATTTTATCCACCATACATTTTATTTTTAAAGAGTAAAAAAATCGATGACATTCTACTTTTAGATCTTTATGTTTGTAAAATCATTAGTAGTATTGACTCTTACCAACCTTTTTCTTTCTTTTCTCACACATTTATATTCTTAAAAATTTTCTTAGTTGTTCTTGAATAATTGGGTATATTTTTTTATATTACATGAAAAATTAATAATAAAAAATATTATTTGAGTAGGAAAGAATTTCAAATATAATATAATAATAAATTATCATGGGGATTTTCCCTCAATTTCAATGCTTTATGCAATTTGTTTAGCATTACTTTTATTTATTTTTGGTATTGAATATTATAGAGTGGTAATATATTATGAAATTGATTTTATTAAACCTTCCTCCATATTTTTAATAAGAATTCAATAGACAAGATTCTATTAATTTTAAAATCTTAAATATTAAAAAAATTAACATAGAAGTTATTGTAGTCCCAAAAAAGTTATTACAGCTATGTCCTCTCCCTATGAGTTCTTTTGTTTAATATTTTTGGTCTATTAATATTATACTTGTGCTTTTATAATAATATATAGGCTCGCCTGTTTCTAATTAATTTGGACAATATAATACGTTTTCAAATTAAATTAGTAATAGGAATTTTTTAAGAAGTATATCCTAAAAGTAATAGGATTACAAGGCTAATATTTATGCCCGAAAATAATTATACTAATAGGTGTAACGATCCGGCCGGTCGTTTTGAGAATTTAAGTCCCGTTCGGTGGCATAAGGTCTTGAGCAGCTTCGTATTATGTGTATTGACTTGCGTGCGTGGTCAAGTTCAGTTACCGGATGATTCGGAGTCAAATTGGAAGAAGGATTCAAGTTTTGGAAGCTTAAGCGGTAAGAGTTCACCTGTAACGACCCGACCGGTCATTTTGAGCATTTGTACTTCGCTCGGTAGTTTACGGGAGTGAGTAGCTCCGTATGATATTTTTTGACTTGTGTGAATCGTCGATTTTGGTTTTCAGGTTATTCGGAATCGAATTGAAAGAATGGATTTCATTGTTGAAGCTTTAAATTGAACCCGGAATGGAGTTTTGATGGTTCTGGTAGGTCCGTTGGGTGATTTTGGACTTAGGAGCGCGTCTAGATTGTGATTTGGAGGTCCGTGGTTGAATTTGGCTCGAAATGGCGAAAGTTAAAATTTTGGAAAGTTCCACTGGGAGTGGACCTTTTGATATCGAGGTCGGATTTTGATTCCGGAAGTTGGAGCATGTCTGTAATGTTGAATGTGACTTGTGTGCAAAATTTGAGGTCAATCGGACGTGATTTGATAGGTTTCAGCATCAGTTGTGGAAGTTTGAAGTTTCAAAGTTCATTGAATTCGAATTGAGGTGTGATTCATCGTTCCGATATTGTTTTGTGTGTTTTGAGGCCTCGAGTAGGTCTGTGTTGTGTTATGGTACTTGTTGGTATGTTTGGACGGGGTCCCGAGGGGCTCGGGCGTGTTTCAAAATGATTTCAGATCATTTTTCTTCATTTTGGTATTGTTGTGTTCTGCTGTTTTCTGGTATCTCAGTTCTTCATCGCGTTCGCGTGGAAAGTGTCGCGAATGCGTAGTGTATTTGGATGGCAGTAGCATTTCTTCATCTCGTTCGCGAGTAATGGTCCGTTTTCACGTAGTGTTGGAGCAGCGTTCGCGTATGATGGATCGCGGACACGTAGGGTTGAGCTGGGAGCCGGAGGCCTTCTTCATCGTGTTCGCATAATTGGAGCCGCGTTCGCGAAGGTCTGAGCCAGCTGTGAGTCGCGTTCATGAGGTTTTTACCGCGAACGCGAAGTGTATTATGGTGGCAGATTATTTTGCTCATCGCGAACGCGATGGTGTTGACGCATTCGCGTAAGAGGATGCCTGGGCAGAAGTATAAAGTACTCTATTTCGAGGGTTTCAGCCATTTTTACATTTTGGGAGCTATGCAGCTCGGATTGAGGCGATTCTTGAAGCAATTTTTACCATATGAATTGGGGTAAGTGTTCTCTACTCTGTTTTAGTTATATTTCATGAATCTATCTTCGTTTTTGGTATGAGATTGTGAATTTTAAAGAGGAAATTTGGGGTTTTGGCCTAAAGTTTCATAATGTGAATTTTTGAGTTTTGAACATCGAATTGGAGTCAGATTTGAGTGAAACTAGTGTGGTTGGACTCGTAATTGAATGGGTTATTGGATTTTATAAATTTTTTCGGGTTTCGAGGTGCGGGCTCAGGTTGGGTTTTTGGCTGGTTTTGGGCTTTTTGATTCAAGATTTGATCTTTTTCGATCAGGATTGGTTCCTTTAGCATTGTTTGATGTACTTGAGTTGTTTTTGGTTAGTTTCGAGCCGTTCGAAGGTCAGAATGCGCGGGATGGAATCTTTGGAGCACCGCTTGGCTTGTTCGACATTGGTATTGGTTTGTTCGAGGTAAGTAACTCTTCTAATCTTAGTGCTGAGGGTATGAAACCCTGAAATACGTGTTGTGTGATTGGTATTGAGGTGACGCACATGCTAGGTGACGGGCGTGTGGGCGTGCACCATGTGAATTGGGACTCTGATGTTTACATGGCACTGTATAGTAGTCCTACGTTGTTGATATCCGTGTTTTCACCATGTGATAAAGTAGGTAAGCTGTCAATCATGCTAGATATCATGTTTAGGCATTATGCCGATACTGTTTGGACCCATAGTGGTCGTTTCTTACTGTCATCTCACTGGTTTCATTGATATTTCATATTCAGTCATATCCATGCATTCATACCATATCTCTGTCTCAGATATTATTTATTGATACATTATAACATTGTTGTCGGACTAGTTTCATGACATTGTGAGCCCGTAAGTGAAACTGGAGAGATTGATGACTAAGTGAGGCCGAGGGCCTGAGTGAAAGTGACATTTTGGGATCGGGCTGCACGTCGCAGCATATTATATTGATTATATTTTATATGGATCGGGTTGCACGCCGCAACGAGCATTCGAGTTATATATATTATTGGATTGGGTTGCACGCCGCAACAATATTGGATCGGGTTGCACGTCGCAATAATATTGGATTGGGCTGCACGCCGCAGCAATATAGCGCTTGGGCTGAAGGAGCCTCTCCGGAGTCTGCACACCCCCAGTGAGTGCAGTCTACTATATATATGTGGATCGGGTTGCACGCCGCAACAGGCTGTATGATCATATATGGATCAGGTATTGTACATCGCTGAGTGATTGAGTGTGCTGAGCTTTGAGCATAGTGAGAGAGAATACGAGACAGTGATATTGAGTACTCTGAGAGTGTGAGTACATGAGCTCATCTTTGAGATGCATTGCATTTGACATGCGTATTTGAGATACATGCATAGAGATGCATTTCCTTCCGCTACCCGGTTTGGGGGACATTTATGATTTTACTTGTATCTTGACATGTAGGCATAGAGAAGTACTTTCCTCAAGCTATCTGAAAATGAAACATCTTACTATTTGTTGAAAGGAGTTTTGGAAAAAATCACAGTTTTCAAACTTACTCGTATTTTGGCTTTTTCAGTAAAAGATTTGGATTTTCACTGAGATACCTGAAAAGAAATGCCTATTTTTCTGGAACTGTGAATGTACTGAGCCTTTTATTTCTGAGATACTCTTTTGTACGTGTACTATGTTGTTATGAACTGTTTTGGAATATTGGTGTTGGACCCAGCCTTTCTGTTAGCCCGTCACTACTTTCAACCTAAGGTTAGGTTTGTTACTTATTGAGTACATGGGGTCGGTTTTACTCATAATACACTTCTGCACCTTGCGTGCAGATGTTGGCTACTGATATTGTTGTGTTCGATGGGAGCTGGATAAAAGATGTACCTGCGTCCCTGTTGTAGCTGCCTCTTGTTCGTGGTAGCCTTAGATCTATAAAACTCTATTTTATGTACTTTTCAAACAGACTATGTATATAGTTCATTTCCGCTTTGTAAACTCTATTCTTAGAAGCTCATGATTTGTACTACCAGTTCTTGCGGAATGTATTAGATTCAGATATTTCTTTACTTAATTACTTTATTAATTGTTATTAGAATTGGTTAGTGGTTAATTGGCTTACTTGGCGGGTTGGGTTAGGTGCCATCACGACTAGTCGGACTTTGGGTCGTGACAAGGTGGTATCAGAGCTCTAGGTTCATAGGTTCTACAAGTCATGAGCAAGTGTCTAGTAGAGTCTTGCGGATCGGTATGATGACGTCCATACCTATCTTCGATAGGCTACATGACATTTAGGATATACTTCCCATCTTTCATTCCTTATCGTGAGACATTGATTCAGCTTGAAGCGTAACTCTTTGAATTACTTTCAAGCATTCGTATGCGCATGTGAGCGCTCGGTATCGGATGTGCTTCAGCGACTTGTGATTCCATGGTTGAGGTGTGAGATGTGATTTTTGGCGTGTTGATGATGGGCCAGTCTGGAGGACTGGAGGCCGGGTTTTGACGATAGCTTGAGCACGGAGATTTTGATTTTGTGAGCACATGCTTCTGGGACTTATATGTCTGGTAATGTCCCCGCGAGTGGAATTTGTGACTCGATGAGTGGTAGAATGGCTTTGTGATGAGAATGATGTGACTGCGAGATGTGTTCAGATTGTTCGAATATGACGAGAAGAGTTTACTTGAGATGTAGCAAGAACTATTGGGTGTTTGATTTCCGTCTTGATTTGGCGTATGGCCTTGAGTTATGGGTGTGTTGAAGGACTTCTCATGTTGTTTAGTTGTGGAGTGCAGTAGATTTCATGTCGTGTTATGAGTTCAAACTCAGGAAGATTAAGTGATTGTATAATAGTTATGACTGTGGAAGAGTATAGAGAGATGTCAGGTTGAGGCAGAGCAGGTAGGTTATCTCCTGCGAGGTGTCCTGAGGTTGTGTGGTCCTTATGATGTTTTGTAGAGAGTTCTCTTTTACCAGTGAATGATATATGTTGCAATTTGAGTTTGGATCGCTTGTGGAAGTTGGCTTGACTATTACAAGGGTGAATGCGAGATTTGCAGACGATTTGAGGTATTATATGGTTTGTGTCACAGGAGCTCAGGAAGGATTTGGTTGAATCTCACTGCGGCATTATGGCAGTAATAGAGTACGGGCATTGTGAGTTGCGTATTTTGATCTATGACTTTGAGTCAAGTGGGGGAGTCTGCTATCGACAAGTTGATTGCACGATTATATGTTGTATTGGTTTCGGTTCAAGGTATGCTGGTGAATCAGCTATGACTGCAGGGGTTGAGATTGAGGATGACTAGAGTAAATGAATTTCTGGATACGGGTTGTATTACACTCTATGGGTATATGGGAATCATAAAATAATTGAGTGGTTATTCACAAAGGATGTAGTGTACATGGAGTAGGAATTTGCTCGGTTGCTTAGGAGTGTGGGTTACTCTTTATTCCCTTGGGTGTTGGTGTGCTAATGGGGCACATGTCGTTCGGTCCGTTTGGTCAGTTTAATTGAGATTTTAGTAGAGTGGATGACTCTCGAGAATGGTTCTAATGGATTCAAGATTTATATGTAGCGATTTGGAATTTTCAAGATTTATATATGGCTAGAAACTGGGAGTTGCATTAGATAGTGTCGAGACTTGTGGCATTTTATATCATTGTGGATTGTGCATTTCAGTATCAAGAAGGTTAATGAAACAATTTTAGGTTCACATAAGGTCTCTTTATAGTGGGTGTCTCGATTGTGGTGCCTTGGGGTGCTTAAGAGGGGAGTCAGCGGCTTATGAGCCTTAGGGAGTTGTGGTTTTATGCTAGGGTCTCATGTGCGGTAAATTTTGGTTAGGGATCGTGGTGTTCTAGCAAGGAGAAGTATCAATTTGAAGGCAATTTGGAAAGGACTTGGAGAAATAGGACAACTTGGTAGTAGGTTGGGTTAGCACAGTAATGGGTATGATCGGTTCTTTGGGTACTTATGATGTGGCTAGTCTCTACCGGTGTTTTGTGGCAATGCTCTTGGGTTTTGGCAACCTGCGTGGCTGGGTTGAGTTAGATAGATTCAGTTCAGATATATTGGTTATGTGCAAGTGGGTTTCGAAGAGTTCTCTATGGTTTTTACCAAGGTTCAAGGGGTATCTTTCCTGCTTGCGTGAGGAGCATGTGGTGTATAGTGAATTTCTCCTGGATGAAATCAAATGGAAGGTCCTTGACTAATTGAGTATGTAGTTGCTTGTGACTCGGAGTGGACTGTGAAGTTCTCGTAATTTTCATATGATGGCATGGTATATGCGGTGTGTTGTGTGGGATTGAGATTTACGTGAGCGGGATCACAGTTCTATTTGGAAGGGAAGGTTATAAAAGTTCGTAGGCAGCATGGACGGTTTCAGATGACTAGGTAAATGATATTACTATTTGGTATGGCTTGATAAGAGTATACATTTCAAGAGGGGCAATGTGTTTTGATGTATGGATACTTCACTGGTACTGTGACACTCTTCTGGTTGATCGACTGCTGATATTCAAATTTTGCTTTGTGGCACGGAAGAATTTTAGAAGTATTCCTCGTGGGATGATCGTGTATGAGAGATGTGTTAGACATTCTGGCGGTGGAGTTGGGATCAAATATGGAGATTCGTGTGCTTTGGTTCTACGATGTGTGATAGGTTCTTAGCATTGTGTTGTGGTGGTACTTGTTGAGCTTGCGGGACAGTTCTCCCATCTGAATCGGTTTTCCATGATTTGAGTATATTTGGAAGGTTGCTTATTGGTGCACAGATTTCACGGGTTGTGGATTTAGATTGTATTGATGTGTCATGTCACTAGAGTGGTCGTGTTGGATAAGATGAGGCCATTAGACCTAGAATGGTGCTATCAGATTTGATCGTGGTATATTTGGAAGGATAATATCGGAAGTTGGCTTAGAAATTGGCTATAGTTCTTATAGAAGGAGAGGGAGCTCCATGACATGTTGATCTGATGAATGGTTGTGAATTCTGCATGTTTCTTTCATCATCGGCAATGTACGAAGGTTTTAGAGCGAGGCTTTGTTTGATATGAGGTCTATTACTGGTATTAGGTTGTTTTGAGCAGCTACTGTTATTTGAAATTTTCGCTATGAGTATTTTAGTTATGTGGTACATCATGTGATTATATCTTGGGTTATAGATATGGCTTGATACAACTTGTTCATACTTATACAATGTGTAGATGCGAGATTCTGATCTTATAGAAATTGTGGATGTTGGAAATTGGATTCTAAGGTTTATGGGCTAGGTTGAATTGTGTTGTGTTGTCGGGCCTATATGGGATAGAGTGACGTGAGATCACCCCCGTGTATGTTCATGGTAAGGTTATACAGCGGTTCGATGGCTTTGAGAACAACTCTGGACACGTTCGAGGACGAACGTATGTTTAAGTGGGGGAGGATGTGATAACCCGACTGGTCGTTTTGAGCATTTGCACTTCACTCGGTAGTTTACGGGCATGAGTAGCTCCGTATGATGTATTTTTATTTGTGTGAATCATCATTTTTGGTTTTCAGGTTATTCGTAATCGAATTGGAAGAATGGATTTCATTGTTGAAGCTTTAAATTGGGAGAGTTGACCAAGTTTGACTTTTTGTGAATTTGAACCCGGAATGGAGTTTTGATGATTCCGGTAGGTCTGCTGGGTGAGTTTGGACTTAGGAGTGCGCTCGGATTGTGATTTGGAGGTCCGTGGTTGAATTTGGCTCGAAATGACGAAAGTTAAAATTTTGGAAAGTTCGATCGGGAGTGGACTTTTTGATATCGGGGTCGGATTCCGATTCCGGAAGTTGGAGCAGGTCCGTAATGTCGAATGTGACTTGTGTGAAAAATTTGAGGTCAATCGGACGTGATTTGATAGGTTTCGGCATCGATTGTGGAAGTTTAAAGTTTCAAAGTTAATTGAATTCGAATTGAGGTGTGATTCGCCGTTCTGATGTTGTTTTGTGTGTTTTGAGGTCTCGAATAGGTCCGTGTTATATTATTGTACTTGTTGGTATGTTTGGACAGGGTCCTGAGGGGCTCGGGCTTGTTTCAGATTGATTTCGGATCATTTTTCTTTATTTTGGTACTGGTGTGTTCTGTTGTTTTCTGGTATCTTAGTTCTTCATCGCGTTCGCGTGGCAAGTGTCGCGAATGTGTAGTGTATTTGGATGGCAGTAGCATTTCTTCATTGCGTTCGCCAGTAATTGTCCGCGTTCACGTAGTGTTGGGGCAAGTCTCCTTCTCATTCGCGTATGATGGATCGCGGACGCGTAGGGTTGAGCTGGGAGCCGAAGGCCTTCTTCATCGCGTTCGCATAGTTGGAGCCGCGTTCACGAAGGTTTGAGCAGGCTGTGAGTCGCATTCGTGAGGTTTTTACCGCGAACGCGAAGTGTATTATGGTGGCAGATTATTTTGCTCATCACGAACGCGATGGTGTTGACGCGTTCGCGTAAGAGGATGCCTGGGCAGAAGTATAAAGTACTCTATTTCGAGGGTTTCGGCCATTTTTACATTTTGGGAGCTATGGAGCTCGGACTGAGGCGATTCTTGAAGCAATGTTTACCATGTGAATTGGGGTAAGTGTTCTCTACTTGGTTTTGGTTATATTTCATGAATCTATCTTCGTTTTTGGTAATGGGATTGTGAATTTTAAAGAGGAAATTCGGAGTTTTGGCCTAAAGTTTTATAATGTGAATTTTTTGAGTTTTGAACATCGAATTGGAGTCGGATTTGAGTAAAACTAGTGTGGTTGGACTCGTAATTGAATGAATTGTTGGATTTTGTAAATTTTGTCGGGTTCTGAGGTACGGGCCCGGGTTCGTTTTTTGGCCGGTTTTGGGCTTTTTGATTCAAGATTTGATCTTTTTCGATCAGGATTGGTTCCTTTAGCATTGTTTGATGTACTTGAGTTGCTTTTGGTTAGTTTCGGGCCGTTCGAAGGTCAAAGTGCGCGGGATGGCATCTTTGGAGCACCGCTTGGCTTGTTCGGCATTGGTATTGGTTTGTTCGAGGTAAGTAATTCTTCTAATCTTAGTGCTGAGGGTATGAAACCCCGAAATATGTGTTGTGTGATTGGTATTGAGGTGACGCACATGCTAGGTGACGGGCGTGTGGGCGTGCACCATGTGAATTGGGACTTTGATGTTTCCATGGCACTGTATAGTAGTCCTACGTTGTTGATATCCGTGTTTTCACCATGTGATAAAGTAGGTAAGCTGTCAATCATGCTAGATATCATGTTTAGGCATTATGCTGATACTGTTTGGACCCATAGTGGTCGTTTCTTACTGTCATCTTACTGATTTCATTGATATTTCATACTCAGTTATATCCATGCATTCATACCATATCTTAGTCTCTGATATTATTTATTGATACATCATATCATTGTTGTCGGGATAGTTTCATGACATTATAAGCCCGTGAGTGAGACTGGAGAGATTAATGACCGAGTGAGGCCGAGGGCCTGAGTAGGAGTGATATTTTAGGATCGGGCTGCACGTCGCAGGATATTATATTGATTATACTTTATATGGATCGGGTTGCACGCCGCAACGAGCCTTCGGGTTATATATATTATTGGATCGGGTTGCACGTTGCAGCAATATTGGATCAGGTTGCACGTCGCAACAATATTGGATCGGGCTGCATGCCGCAACAATATAGCGCTTGGGCTGAAGGAGCCCCTCCGGAGTCTGCACACCCCCAGTGAGCATAGTCGACTATATATATGTGGATCGGGTTGCACGCCGCAACGGGCCATATGGTCATATATGGATCAGGTATTGTACATCGCTGAGTGATTGAGTGTGCTGAGCTTTGAGCATAGTGAGAGAGAATGCGAGACAGTGAGATTGAGTACTCTGAGAGTGTGAGTACATGAGCTCATCTTTGAGATGCATTGCATTTGACATGCGTATTTGAGATACATGCATAGAGATGCATTTCCTTCCGCTACCCGATTTTGGGGACATTTATGATTTTACTTGTATCTTGACATATAGGCATAGAGAAGTACTTTCCCCATGCTATCTGAAAATGAAACATCTTATTATTTGTTGAAAGGAGTTTTGGGGAAAATCACAGTTTTCAAACTTACTCGTATTTTGGCTTTTTCGGTAAAAGATTTGGATTTTCACTGAGATACCTGAAAAGAAATGCCTATTTTTCTGGAACTGTGAACGGACTGAGCCTTTTATTTCTGAGATACTCTTTTTTTCACGACCCAAAAATCCAACTAGTCGTGATGGCACCTAACCCAACCCGTTAGGTAAGCCAACTTTCAACTATCCAATTCCAATAACAATTATTTAAAGTAATTTAAGTAAATAAACATCTTAATCTTATACATCCCCCAAGAACTGGTAGTACAAATCATGAGCTTCTAAGAATAGAGTATACAAAGCGGAAATGAAATAAATACATAGTCTATTTGAATAATACATAAACAGAGCTTTTGTTAATCTAAGGCTACCCTGAACAAAAGGCAGCTACAACAGGAACGCAGGTACATCTTCAAGTCCCGCAACCATTGAGCACAGTAACAACAACAGCCAACATCTGCACGCAATGTGCAGAAGTGTATTATCAGTACAACCGACCCCATATACTGAGTAAGTAACAAACCTAGCCGTAGGTTGAAAGTAGTGACGAGCTTCCACCAAGTCGGGTCCAAAACCAATAGTCCACAACAATACATAACAACATAAAACAAATAATACCAGAAATAACTCAGGAATAAAATACTCAGCCAAATAATGATTTCAAAAATTATAGTTCTTCCTTTCAAATATCTCAGTGAAAACCCAAATCGTTTGCCGAAGTTTCCAATAATATAAATAGTTTGAAAACTATAAATTTCTCCCAAAATCTTGTCAATAATAAATAAGATATTTCATTTTCCTTCCGGATAACCCGTGTAAAACAAATGCATCACTATGCCCATCTGTCAAAAATATATGAGAAATCATGAATGATGTGATATTGTACAGCATGAGGAAAAATACATCTCTATGCCTGTATGTCATGCGTGCATGCCAATACGATGCAATTTAGTGATAAAATCATAAACAACCCCTCGGGCAGAACATCACTCATATACAGCCCCTCGGGCAACCTCACAGTCACTCGTGCCACTCAGGCATACCTCACAATCACTCTTGCCACTCGGGCATACCTCACAATCACTCTTGCCACTCGGGCATACCTCACAATCACTCATGCCTCCCAGTCACTCAGCACTCGGCACTCGCACTCAGTAGGTACCTGCGCTCACTGGGGGTGTGTACAGACTCCGGAGGGGCTCCTTCAGCCCAAGCGCTATAATCTGCACGGACAACTCACGTGCGATAATAATAAAGTATGCTGCAGGCGGGCAGCCCCGATCCACACTCATCCTCACAAATCAGGCCCTCGGCCTCACTCAGTCATAAAGTATGCTGCAGGAGGGCATCCCCGATCCACACTCATCCTCACAAATCAAGCCACTCGGGCATTTCAGTAAAACAGGGCATTCGGCCCAAAACATTTATATGCATCAAAATAGAGTCATAAAACTGAGTTATGATATGCAATGAAATGAATATGACTGAGTATGAATTTTTAATTTAACACAATAATTCACAGCAATATGACCTCTGTGGGTCCCAATAATACTGGCACATAGTCTCAACATGATTTTTAATATGCTTTTCAGCTCAATTTCTTTGACACATAAAACCGCATGGAAAATGCCAAGATTATTTAACTATAAAATTCCACAGAAACAACTATGTCACAATTTCTATAGTGCACGCCCACACGCCCGTCACCTAGCATGTGCGTCACCTCCCAACAATTCACAAAATACATATATTCAGGGTTCATAACCTAAACTCCAAGATTAGAAGAGTTACTTACCTCGAACAAGCTGAATCCAATATTGAGTAAGCTAAACAATGCTCCAGAAATCCCATTATGTGCGTATCAACTTCCAAACGGCTCGAATCCCAAGTTGTGTGGAAAATTTCCTCTCCAAAATCGCCCAAACCAAGATCCAAAATGAGAAAAAATTTCGGAACCCTCGTTTTTAAATACTGCCCAGGCATTTTCGCACCTGAGGTGCCTTGGATCGCACATGCGCAT